>NC_059258.1:530070-535070 GCF_017591435.1 Portunus trituberculatus | reverse complement strand
TAGTTCGTTTTTTCGTGTTGCCTTGTGCTTTTTTCGTGTTGTCTTGTGTTTTCTGGTGTTTTCTCGTGGTCTTGTGTTTTTCGTGTTTTTTTTCGTGTTGTCTTGTGTTTTTTCGTGTTTTTTTCGTGTTGTCTTGTGTTAATTCGTGTTTTTTTCGTGTTAGTTCGTGTTTTTTCCGTGTTAGTTCGTGTTGTCTTGTGTTTTATCGTGATTTTTCGTGTTTTTCGTGTTGTCTTGTGTTTTTGTTTTTTCGTGTCGCCTTGTGCTTTTTTCGTGTTGTCTTGTGTTTTTCGTGTTTTTTTCGTGGTCTTGTGTTTTCTCGTGTTTTTTTTTCGTGATTTCTCGTGTTTTTTTTCGTGTTAGTTCGTGTTTTATCGTGTTGTCTCGTGTTTTATAATTTTTTTTATTCGTCTTTCGTAACTTTAATTAGTGTTTTATGTTTTTATTTTATTTTGTTTATCTTATTTTACAATTTTTTCTTTAAAATATTTTTTTTCATTTATTCATATTTTCTTCATTTTTTTCTGGTCTTTTTTTAAATATATTTTCTTTTCTTTTATCTTATTTCTTTCTATTTTTTTTACATTTATTTATTTTTCATTTTATTTTCGTCTATATTTTTTTGTCTCGATAATTTTCCTTATTTTTCATTTACTTATTTATTTTGTTCATTATTGGAATTTCTAATGGAAGTTTCTCGCAGTTTTATGTTTCAATTCTCTTTTATTTTCGTCTGTTTGCTGTTTGTTTCGTCTATAATCCTTTTATTTTCCTTTCACTCTCTTTGTCCATCTTTGGCACCTTTATAGAGCGTTTCTTGTAGTAAAAAACATCAATTCCCTTTAAATTTCGTCTTTATTCTCTTCATTTCGTATCATGTGTCTATTCTCCTTTATTTTCATCTATTTCCAGTTTTCTTCGTCTATAATTCTCTTTTCTCGTCTTTCCCACCTTTATTTAACGATTCTGTCTCTTTCATTAAATTTCTCTATATTTTTCTTCTTTATACAGCTTTTTTTCATCGTTGCTGCATTATTGATTCAATTCCTAGGATATAATGCCTTGCTCTCACCACAACAATTTTCCAAGGCCACAGAGACAAATATTCAGGTTTTCTAGACAGTTTTTCCTTTAAGCAAACTAGAAATCTTGCCAATCTATCACCAGAACCATAAAAACACCCTTAAAAACACGAGTATCTTCAACTTTAGCCCCTGGGAAGTAGTGATGGTGAGAGTAAAGGGTTTGAGAATACTGGCTACACAAGGGTGATCTGGTGCCCTCGCTACAATAAGAAGTGTTTGCTTTCCCGCCATTAAACTCCATGACAGCAGCTCAGCATTGGAGTTCTTGTTATGCTTCTCTTTGTGCTGTTATTACTGTTCCTCCTACTTGATGGTGTTATTACTATTGCTACTGCTACTACTACTGCTGCTGCTGCTGCTACTAATGCTGCTACTACTACTACTACTACTAGATTGGTAAAGAATTAGTCAAAAGGCAGACAAATGTACTTCTACTACTATTACAACTACTGCTACAACTACTATTACTACCACTACTTCTACTACTACTACTACTACTACTACTACTACTACTATTAATACTTCTCTTTTGTATTCTTATTACTTTTCCTCCTCCCTGTTGATGGTGTTATTACTACTACTATTACAACTACTACTACTACTACTGCTACTACTACTACTACTACTGTTACTGTTGCTGTTACTGGTGCTATTATCATTATTGCTGAAATTACTTCTTCGTTCTCTGACACACACACACACACACACACACACACACACACACACACACACAGAGTAGACAAACAGATAAACGTACCACTCATGTAAACACCCGCACGCTATATTCCTTTCTCCACTCTCTCTCTCTCTCTCTCTCTCTCTAAACATCTGTACCGTTTCTCTTCTACCATAAACACACACACACACGGACAGACACACACACACACACACACACACAACCTGTATACGCACACCCTGTTATTAGTGTTATTGTGTGTGTGTGTGTGTGTGTGTGTGTGTGTGTGTGTGTGTGTGTGTGTGTGTGTGTGTGTGTGTGTGTGTGTACGAAAACACTCACATACAAATAAATTTACACATACACGCACAAAAGATACATATATTCTCTCTCTCTCTCTCTCTCTCTCTCTCTCTCTCTCTCTCTCTCTCTCTCTCATACACGTGTAAACTATGAAGATGACGATGTAACCAGACGCTCTCTCTCTCTCTCTCTCTCTCTCTCTCTCTCTCTCTCTCTCTCTCTCCGTATTCATTATCTCCATCACGTTCTCTCTTTATCCTCTCCTTCATCCCTATTACCATCTACTTTACATTATCTTTTATCTCTCCAACTTTCTCTTCTCTCCCCTCTTTCTCCCCTCCGCCACGCCCTCCATTTACTCCCTCCCTCCCTCCTTCCCTCCTTCCTTCCTCTTCTCCCCTCCATAACTCTCTTCTCTCTCTCTCTCTTCTCTACTTCCCTTCCTATCTCGTTCCCCTTCAAATAACCACACCCTGTACCAATCTCTCTCTCTCTCTCTCTCTCTCTCTCTCTCTCTCTCTCTCTCTCTCAGGTGTAAAGGAAGCAAGGTAACGCTAATTTAATTCCAGGTAGATCTGAGTACAGGTAAAATGGTGCTTCTCAAAGGGATCAAGAGGAGGAGGAGGAGGAGGAGGAGGAGGAGGAGGAGGAGGAGGAGGAGGAGGAGGAAGCAAAATGATGAAGAGAAAGAAGAGGATGCAAAGACGAAGAAAAGAAGATTAAGAAAGGCTGGAGGAGGAAGGAAGAAAGAGGAGGAAGAGGAAGAGAAAGAGGAAAAGAAAGAGAAGAAGGAAGAAGTAGAAAAAGAACAAGAAAAATTGAAAAGAAAATGGAAAGAAAAAAAAAAAACTACCAAACTCTCTCTCTCTCTCTCTCTCTCTCTCTCTCAACAAATAGTAAAGCGATAAATTTCAATCAACTTTGCTAACTTTTACACTTTTAGCGGAATCGAATCGCCTAAACAGAGCATTCGATTCCCTTCACTCAAACAAACTCCTCTCGTTCCTACAGACTCTCAATTTATCCTTTATTTTACTGGAATTAATAGGATTCGACTTAATTTTTTCCCTCAATACCTCCTAAACCTATTTTTCCTTGTTTTCTTTTTTTTTTTTTCTTTTATCTTGTTTTCCTTTCATTTTCTTTTTTGTTTTTTTTCTGGTTTTATTTTTTTTCTTATTTTCTGATTTTTTTTACTTATTTTTTTCTTCAGTGCCTCCAAAATATTTTCCCCGTTTTCTTTTCCTTTTTCCTTTGTTTATTTATTTCTTCTTATTTTATTTTTCCCTTTCTGTTCATTTCCTGTTTTTTTCCTTATTTTTGTCTTTTTTTTTATTCTTTCGCTTCATTTCCTCTCTCTCTCTCTCTCTCTCTCTCTCTCTCTCTCGCTTTACTATTTCCTTTTTCTTACTTTTTTCTTTCTTTCCATCTTTCATTTCCTTTCTCATTTCTTTCATCCTGTTCCTTTCTCTCTCTTTCATTCTCTTCTTCTTCCTTCTTCTTCTTCTTCTTCGTTCAGCAATTTTATATTAAACTTTTTTTCTTTCCCTTCTCTTACTCATCGTCTTACTAATACTACCACAACCACCACAACCACCACAACTACCACCACCACCACCACACAAACACACTACACAATAAAAAAAAAAAATAAATAATAAAAATATCACAAAATAAATAGAGAAGCAGAGAGAGAGTGGCCAGGTGACACAGGTGAGGGCTGCCCAATTAGCAAGGTAAGCCCAGGTGAGTCTCAGGAGCAGGTAAAACACACACAGGAATCCAAACACAGCTAAAATACGTGAATAAGAGACATTGTGCTTTAGAGTTTGATTATCTGGGATGAGAGAGAGAGAGAGAGAGAGAGAGAGAGAGAGAGAGAGAGAGAGAGAGAGAGAGAGAGAGAGAGAGAGAGAGAGAGAGAGAGTAAAACAAGAAATGAATAAGAGAATAGGAGAGAAAATCATAAATAAAACACCACACAGAAAGAAACATGGATAACGAATAAGGGAATAAGAGAAAATAGTAATAAAACAGGAAATAGGAAAAAATAGATGACGAATTGGAAGAGAAAACGAACAAAGGAATAGGCAAAAATAAAAATTAATATTATCTCTTTCATTTCCTGTTTATCACCATCTCCTCCTATTCCCATGTTCGTTACCATATTATCCCTCCTATTTCTTCGTATTACTGAGAGAGAGAGAGAGAGAGAGAGAGAGAGAGAGAGAGAGAGAGAGAGAGAGAGAGAGAGAGAGAGTGTTAAGCTTACGTACGCCAGACTAACCCAGGTAATATTCACACACCTTGACTTAATCTAATTAGTGGCTCATTAATCACACCTTGAGACTTTGGGTTAATTATTACATAGTGTGGGAATGATGGACAGGTGAGAGAGAGAGAGAGAGAGAGAGAGAGAGAGAGAGAGAGAGAGAGAGAGAGAGAGAGAGAGAGAGAGAGAGAGAGAGAGAGAGACTAGAAACACACTATATCGTTTGTGGTGGTGGTAGTAGTAGTAGTAGTAGTAGTAGTAGTAGTAGTAGTAGTAGTAGTAGTAGTAGTAGTAGTAGTAGTAGTACAAACCAAGGAAATCACAAAATAATAAAAAATAAAAACAAAATGATAAGATTACGAGAAAATAAACACACACACACACACACACACACACACACACACACACACACACAACACACACACACACACACACACACACAAAGAGGTCTGTAGTGAATCCAAGACACCACCAATGCAAAACTCAGTGCCCAAATAAGGAACAAGACAGACTAGACCCGGCGCCACCACCACCACCACCTTTCCTGTCTCCACCTTACCTACTCCTCCTCCTCCTCCTCCTCCTCCTTCTCATCTATTTCCTTCCTCTCTTTCCTCTTGCCTCCTCTTCTGATTCTACCATCTCTTCTTCTTCTTCTTCTTCC
>NC_059258.1:525070-527570 GCF_017591435.1 Portunus trituberculatus | reverse complement strand
GCCTGACGGTTCCACTGCCACAAGCAGCTGGGACAAGGCCTCACTCCTGGCTACAAGCTTCAGCAACAAGATGAGGTTGGAGACCCGGGAAGACAAGCGCCTCACCTGCCACTGGAGACTCAAAGCACCATCACCCTGGTCTCAGTGACAGCTGGACAAGTTGAGAGGCTCCTGAGAGCAGTGGAAGTGGGTAAAGCCACCGGCCCGGACGACGTCAGCCCACACCTCCTTAAGAACTGTGCTAAGGAGCTGTCAGGTCCTCTCTCCAACGTCTTTACGACCTGCCTGAGGGAAAAAAATGGCCCTCAATGTGGAAAGAGGCACGAGTCGTTCCGGTCCACAAGAAGAGCTCGCGGTCTGTACCCAGCAACTACAGGCCGATCTCCCTGCTCTCTGTGGTGGGCAAGGTGCTGGAGCGGATAGTGGCTGGAGCCATCTGTCAACATCTGAGTGAAAACCATCTCCTCTCAGAGAGACAGTTTGGCTTCAGGCCAGGCCGGTCCACCTCCGACCTACTCCTGCTCCTCACCAAAGACTGGCAAAACGCCCTGGACGAGGGCCTGGACACGCTTGTGGTAGCCCTGGATATAGCTGGAGCCTTTGATAGGGTCTGGCACGCGGGACTTCTTGAAAAGCTCCGTGCCAAGGGTATCCAGGAGACCTACTGCTACTGCTTGACGACTACCTACGTGGGAGGACTCTTCATGTGGTCGTCAATGGGAAATCGTCAGAGCCCTCGCCAGTTCAAGCCTCCGTTCCACAGGGTTCAGTGCTGGGCCCAATCCTGTGGAACATCTATATCGACGACCTGCTCCGAAAACTACCGACAGTGGAAGCATATGCGGACGACTGCACCCTCTCCCGGTCCTACTGCCGCCTTGATAGCCAGAGCGCTGTCCGGCAGCTAAACAAGCAGCTACGGCTGGTGGAGCAATGGGGAGAAACGTGGCAAGTCTCCTTTGCACCTGAGAAGACGCAGGCGATGGTCATCTCGCGGTCGCCAGGAGCCTCCAGAGCGGTCTCAGAGCAACTGTGCTTTGGAGGCAAGGCTCTGTCTCTCAGGACCACATCAAGGTCTTAGGGGTGACGGTGGACCGCTGCCTGCGCTTCGACGGCCATGTAGGTGCAGTCACCCGACAGGCGTCTCTAAGAGTCTCTGCCCTGCGGAGGGTGGCGGGAACGCTTGACCCACACGGCATCATCACGCTATACAAGGCGCAGATACGTCCGTGCCTGGAGTACGGCTGCCTGTCGTGGATGTCAAGTGCCGCCACCCACATGCAGAGACTTGACAAGGTGCAGCGACGAGCTCTACGTCTGGCGGGATACGACGCACACCAGGACGACCTGCCGCCACACACCCCCGTCACGTCGTTGGAGCACCGGCGTGATGTGGCAGCGCTGGTGGTGTGCCACAAAACTCAGGTGCAAGGAGTACCGCACCTCCGACGCCTGGGACTTCCACCACGCGCTGCCCAGAGGCCCACGCGAGCTGCTGCCACCAGTGAGCAGACTGTGGAGGTGCCCTTCTCCAACACACGGCAGCACCAACGAACATACAGTGCCCGGACCTCAAGGATGTGGAATGCATTCACCACAACCACACCCCAGGTGGAGGACATGTCCACCCAGCAGGTCAAGGTGGCAGCACACAGGTGGCGTGGAACGCAGGACACTCCTCTGGTGCTAACGTGAAAGTTATTAATGTAAAAACAATATTCTTAATGTATATTAATTATTGATAGGCTTTTTAAATAATTCCATACCCAACGTGGAATTTTAAGCCGAATATGTAAATATATATGCTATGTTTAAATAAAAAAAAGAGAGAGAGAGAGAGAGAGAGAGAGAGAGAGAGAGACTTATTAATTTCCTCTTGAGCCTCTTGTGCAAATAGGTTGAGATAGAGAGTGAGTGGAAGCAGGAAAACTCTCTCTCTCTCTCTCTCTCTCTCTCTCTCTCTCTCTCTCTCTCTCTCTCTATCTATCTCTCTCTTCCTTCATTTCAACATCACAAATCTATTTTTTTCTTTTGCTTCTTCTAGGTAATACTCTCTCTCTCTCTCTCTCTCTCTCTCTCTCTCTCTCTCTCTCTCTCTCTAAGATCAAGTTTTGCAGAGAGTTACGACTGCTTGGTAATTGATTCACGAGATCGTCACGCGAGATTCGAACCTCTCTCTCTCTCTCTCTCTCTCTCTCTCGTTTACACGTCAAATTTTCAAACGAGACAAGAATTTAGTGTTACAGAATAGAATGTTAACTCTCTCTCTCTCTCTCTCTCTCTCTCTCATTTTCTTTACCCTGCTTCGAAAAATAAATGGGAATGAATGCAAGAAATAAAAAAAAATAAATAAATAAAAGAAAAAGAAAATTAAATTAAAGGAAAAAAAGAAAAAAATTGAAAAAAAATGAAAAAAATAAAAATATAGAATTAAATGAAAAAAATGAAAAGTAAGGAAAAAAACAGAAAATTAAAGAAAAGAAAGAAAAAAAAGAAAAAG
>NC_059258.1:492570-507570 GCF_017591435.1 Portunus trituberculatus | reverse complement strand
TAAAAATGCGTCCCACTACTGAAGGGTTTAAAATAGTGAGGACTGTGGCCATTAATCCTCTGACCTCCATAGACCCTTAAAATGTCAATAAAATGGTCTAATCGTACACAAAACTCAAGGTTAAAATGCGTCCAACTACTGAAGGGTTTAAAATAGTGAAGACTGTGGCCATTAATCCTCTGACCTCCATAGACCCTTAAAATGTCAATAAAATGGTCTAATCGTACACAAAACTCAAGGTAAAAATGCGTTCCAGTATTGAAAAATTTGAAATAGTGAGGACTGTGGCCATTCATTTTCTGACCTCCATAGACCCTTAAAATGTCAACAAAATAGTCTAATAGTACTCAAAACTCAAGGTAAAAATGCGTCCAACTAATGAAGGGTTTAAAATAGTGAAGACTGACCTCCATAGACCCTTAAAATGTCAACAAAATAGTCTAATAGTATTCAAAACTCAAGGTAAAAATGCGTCCCACTACTGAAAGAGTTAAATGAAAAAGATTCGTAAGGTTTTGACAAAGAAAGTAGAAATAAATATATAAAAATGAATATACACATCAAACAAAATGGTGTGGTTTTGAACAGCAAATAGAGGAAAAAAAGTAAGAGAAAACAGGGAAAAAAGGAAAAAAATAAAGAGAAATTCGTAAGGTTTTGAAAATGAAAGCAGAAAAAATACATATAAATAAAAGAAAAATATACAGAGAGGAAAGATTTTTGAGGTTTTAACAGCAAATATAAAAAAAAAATAATACAAAACGTGTGAAAAAAAAAAAGAAACTCGTGTGGTTTTGAAAATGAAAGCAGAAATAAATATACAACAAAAAATAAAAATGAAAAAAATAAAGAGTGTGGTTTTAACGGCAAGTATAGAAAAATATGATAAAAAAAAATAAATAAATAAAAATAAGAACAGACTAGTATGGTTTTGTGAATTAAAGTACAAAAAAAAAAATAAATAACAAAGACAATTATAAAGGAACATTAATTGTGTGGTTTAAACAATTATAGAAGAAATGAATAAAGAAAATAAAATCATGCATACAAAAACAACAAAAATAAATAAATAAATAAATAAATATAGTATTGTAATAATGAAAGAAAATATATATAGAGACTGAATATTTTTTTCTCTCTCTCTCTCTCTCTACTACGCCCGTGAAAACTCCATTCCAAATATTAACTTCCTAATTTAGCTGGGAAATATCCGACACCGAAGCTCACTGTGGTGTTGAATCGCCTTATTAATAGTAGTAGTAGTAGTAGTAGTAGTAGTAGTAGTAGTAGTAGTAGTAGTAGTAGTAGTAGTAGTAGTAGTAGTGGTAGTAGTGGTGGTGGTGGTGGTAGTAGTAGTAGTAGTAGTAGTAGTAGTAGTAGTAGTAGTAGTAGTAGTAGTAGTAGTTACCTCCCATTAATAATTCAATTCTGCTACAACTTTTACCTTCCTTCCCTTGCTCATTACAACCTCTCTTACCTGTCTGTCTATCTATCCATCTAGCTATCTATTTGTCTATCTACCTATCTAATTGTCTATCTAACTCTGTATTTGTCTGTCTCTATACTTGTCTATCTATCTTTCTATTTGTCTGTCTCTATACTTGTCTATCTTTGTATTTGTATATCTATCTCTGTTTGTCTATTTGTATACTTGCCTATCTATCTTTACACTTGTCTATCTATCTCTATACTTGCCTATCTATCTATTTGTCTATCTTTCTATTTGTCTATCTATCTCTCTATTTGTCTATTTCCATACTTTATCTATCTCTATTTTGTTTACCTCTGTACCTCTCTCTCTTTTTTTTCCTTTTTTTTATGTAGCGAAGAGGATCAAGGAAAAAAATAGATAAATAAATAAAAAAAAGCCCACTTAAGTACTGGCTCTCTAACAAAGAAGAAAAAGTGTCAGACAGAATTAAGGAGCAAATTCCTCGATACCTCCCTCTCAAAAGAAGACAAGTGGGCCGCCGTGGTACAGTGGAACCATGCGTGCTTTGGGGTCCGAGGGGTCTCCAAGGGCACGGGTTCAAATCCTGTCCACGGTCCGAGTGTAGGTTGGGCTTCCTCACTCTTAGCAATGGTTTCCTAGCGGGTGGGCTTTGAGATAGGAGGTACCACGAAAATGTATCCTTTTTACCCCAGAAATTCCCACATGGTATAAATAAATAAAAATAAAATAATAATAATAATAATAATGGATGAATGATTGAGAGTAAGAGGGGAAACTGACAAAGGCCCACTTCATTGCCAGTCCCCATGCAGGTCAACCGAGTCACTTCCATACATGTCTAATTACCTCACGTACACACCTGGTTAGCCTCACCTTCACCTCATTAATGTGTTTACCTGTTCTTTTACCTTGTGTGTGTGTGTGTGTGTGTGTGTGTGTGTGTGTGTGTGTGTGTGTGTGTGTGTGTGTGTGTGTGTGTGTGTGTTATGTAACCGAGCTCCCGATGCAGGTGCTGTGACGGCGTGACTCTCTCTCTCTCTCTCTCTCTCTCTCTCTCTCTCTCTCTCTCTCTCTCTCACACACACACACACACACACACACACACACACACACATACACACAGATGGGAGTGAAAATTTATGGGCGGAAAGACACTGTGGGGAGCAAAAGATGAGAGAGAGAGAGAGAGAGAGAGAGAGAGAGAGAGAGAGAGAGAGAGAGAGAGAGAGAGAATGAGAACAGACATACATAGAGCATTCACCCCAATTAGTCATTCTCTCTCTCTCTCTCTCTCTCTCTCTCTCTCTCTATAACTGAACGTGATAAATACTTTTCCTCAAGAATTCCCTTGAGATTCTGCTAGTCATGTGTGTGTGTGTGTGTGTGTGTGTGTGTGTGTGTGTGTGTGTGTGTGTGTGTGTGTGTGTGTGTGTGGAGCAATAAAGTGATACGCTGCAAATCACATGAGCGTATCGTCATTTCCCATTTAGCTCCGTAATGATGACGAGAATGGCATGTGTTGCTGCCAATAAAGTAATAACAATGACAATAATAACAATAATAATAACAATGACAACAATAACAGCTACTGACGTGATGTTGTTTCCAAGGCGGGTTTTTTTTTTTTTTTTTTTAAAGGATTTGATTGTTTAATGTGGCTCATCTTTAATATGTCACAGTAACAACTACAACAACAAAATAACCAAAATAAAAACAGCAAAAAAAACATTAAAAAAAAAACAAGAACAGCAATACAAATAACAAAACAGCAATAACAGCAACAAAAACAATAATAACAACAAAAATAACGAGAAAATAAGAAAATAATAATATCAACATCGTGTAAATGAGAAAATGACACTAGATTAACATGAACAACAACAACAACAACAACAACAACGTGTAAATAGAAAAAAAATACTCGAATCACAAGAACAACGACAATAACAAACAAAAACAACAAAAAACAACAAAAAAACAGCAAAAAAAAAAATAAATAAATAACAAGAACAACAACAACAGCAAAATAATCACAGACAAACACAAAGACAAACAAACAACAGAAGCACAAAAACAGCAAAAACAACAAATAAAAAAAAAAAACAAGAATAACAAAAACAACACGAAAAGAATCACAGACAAACACAGACACAAAGACAAACAAAACAAACAACAAAAGCACAATAAACATGCAAATCACTTCCACACGAACCGGTGCCAAAGTTTCCAGTTTCTCTGTTTCGAACCAACAAGTGAAACGGTTCGAGCCACGCGCCGCCACACACACCACCACCACCACCACCTAACCTCACTCCCTCTCCCCCCTTGTCTCCTTCCTCCCACTCCAAGCTGACCACCACCACCACCACCACCACTACCACCTGCCTCCTTCCTCCCTCCCCAAGCTGACCACCACCACACCACCACCACCACCACCTGACCTAACCCCTTCCCCCCCTTGTCTCCTTCCTCCCTCTACAAGCTGACCACCACCACCACCACCACCACTTGACCTCTCTCCCCCTCCCCTCCTTTCCACAGCTTTCCACTGCCAGGGTGACCACACGAGGGCAGGCCAAATTCATACACACAGACAGACAGACAGACAACCAAAAAAGACGTCAATATACATAAGAGGAGGCGGAAAGATAAGAAAACGTCATGTATACTCATTAAATAAAAATCCATACTCACAGACAGACAGACAGACAGACAGACAGACAACAAAAATACACCAATATACATTCCAGGTGGCAGAAAGATAAAACGTCATACCCATCAAATACATATTCATACAGACAGACAGACAGACAGACAGACAGATACCAGACAGATAGGAGACAAGGATTGATAGCTTGATTAATACTGAGAGAGATGGATAGCCCAGGCAGATTATATAAGAGGCACACACTCACACAGACAGACAGACAGACAGACAAACAGACACCAGGAGATTGAAACGATGAGAGGACAGAAAAAGGTGGAAGTTATATATATTGGATTGCCTCTTGCACCTTTCCTAATAATCCTTTGAATAAAAGCAACATTTTTACCTTAATTTAGTTGCGATTATTATATTTGATTGATATTAGGAAGTGTCTATGGATGGCAGAAGATTAATGGCCAGTCTTCACTATTTTAACCCCTCACATAAATTCCTGTATGCCTTTTAATACAAACACACATTTTTTATCTTAATTTGATGTAATTAGAAGTTTTAATTGATATCAGGAAGTGTCTATGGAGGTCAGAAGATTAATGGCCAGTCTTCACTATTTTAACCCCCCACACAAGTTTCTGTATACCTTTCAGTACTAAGACACATTTTTATCTTGATTTTCTGGGTGTGATTAGAAGATTTTATTGTTATTAGGAAGTGTCTATGGAGGGCAGAAGATTAATGGCCAGTCTTCACTATTTTAATCCACCACATAAGTTCCTGTATGCCTTTCAATGCCAAGACATTTTTATCATGATTTTTTGGGTGTGATTAGACTTTATTTACATGAGGAAGGGTCTATAGAGAAAATTAATGGCCAGTGTTTACTATTCTAATCCCCCAACATAAGTTTCTGAACCTGCATAAAATCATCAAATAGTAAGCAAAATATCGAAAATACGAGTGTGTTTAGACCATTTTATTGACATTGGGAAGGGTCTATGGAGGTCAGAGGATTAATGGCCACAGTCTTTACTATTCTAATCCACACATTCTGTATAAAATCACTAAATAGTAACCAGAATGAATATGAAAACACATCCTGGTACTGAAGAGATTAAATTGATAGGCGCAGTGATAGGTAAATAAAACAGCTTTTAGGGAATACATTACAGATAAGACTAACATATAAACAGGAAGACCATCTGATAACGGGACAAAAAGGTGATACATAGATAAGAGATAATATGAAAAAAAAATACAATACTAAATTATAAAAGAATTAGGAGATTAATGTTTAAAAAGGGAATTGAACACTGTATAGAGGAAAATAATGGACTTCGAAGCTGGTGACACGTGACTGATAAGGAAAAAAATATGAAATAATGAAATGAAAAATGATAGAGAAAATAAAACACAAACATTGGAAAAAAAAAATGAAAGACGTTTATAAATAGATAATTGAACACTGAAGAGGCAAAAAATAGCGATAAAAACTGGAAAAAAAATATAAAAAAAAAAAAACGATGAGAAAAAAAAAACGATAGAGAAAAAAATAATGAAAGACGTTTACAAACAGACAAATTAACATAGTAAAAAAAAAAAAAAAAAATGAAACTGGTGACACGTGACTGATAAGAAGGGACATGAAAAACTGAAATGAACGAAAAACAAAGAAAAAATAGAAAAATAATGAAACTTTTAGAAACAGACGAAGTGAACATTGTATACAGAGAAAGATTGAGATAAAGACTCTGGTGACACGGAACTGATAAGAAGAAACATGCAAAACTGTAATGAAAAAAAAATAAACAGAGATAAAATTTGGAGAGAGAGAGAGAGAGAGAGAGAGAGAGAGAGAGAGAGAGAGAGAGAGAGAGAGAGAGAGAGAGAGAGAGAGACAAACCCTACATAAATAAAACTTTTAGAGAGAGAAAAAGAGATAGAGAAACACACACACACACACACACACACACACACACACACACACACACACACACACACACACACACACACACACACACACACACACACACACATATTAAAATTAACAGATAGACAAACTAAATAGCACTTTTTATAGAAAATAGAAGAGACAAAGAACACACACACACACACACAGACACACACACACACACACATTAAAACTAAGAGGCAGACAAACAGATAAAACAAGCAGAGGGCGATAAATGGCACTAGACAGCCGGAGATCACTTGATAAATAGAGACAAATACGCTCGTTCCAGAAAGACAAGATCGATAAAACAAGATAGAGTGGCTTGACTGAGGGAAATAAATGACCTTCCTTCACATTAACACTTGCTTCCTTGCCTGCCATTACTGAGAGAAAGAGAAAGAGAGAGAGAGAGAGAGAGAGAGAGAGAGAGAGAGAGAGAGAGAGAGAGAGAGAGGCGTGTAGAAATAAACAAAGGAATAGACATGAATAAAATAAAACAAAGAGAATAATTAAGTAAATAAATAAAAGTTAAATCTAAAAGAAATACATTTTTTTGGGAGAGAGAGAGAGAGAGAGAGAGAGAGAGAGAGAGAGAGAGAGAGAGAGAGAGAGAGAGAGAGAGAGTTATAGCTCCTACAGTTCTCTAAAGCTCGTATTTTGAAACACTTCTGTGCTTCACCTCTGTTTCAAAAGCTTTATCTAATTTCAAACGAGTTTTTTTTAAGGTATATTTTATGGTTCTAGAGGCAGAGTGACAAGATTTCTACATTATTAATTTGAAAAAACACTCTTGAAAACCCCACTAGTCATCCCTGTGGCCTTGAAAAAACAGTCGTGGCGAGAGAACAGAGAGTTTTCAAGTACATTTTTATGGTTTTAGTGACGGATGGACAAGATTTCTACATTATTAACAGGAGAAACACTCTTGAAAACCCCGCTAGTCATCCCTGTGGCCTTGAAAAAACAGTCGTGGCGAGAGAACAGAGAGCTTTCAAGGACATTTTTATGGTTTTAGTGACGGAAGGACAAAATTTCTACATTATTAACAGGAGAAACACTCTTGAAAACCCCGCTAGTCATTCCTGTGGCCTTGAAAAACAGCTGCGGTGAGAGAACAAAGCGTTTTCATGGACGTTGTTTTGGTTCTAGAGGCGCATTGACAAGATTTCTATATTATTAACTGCAGAAACACTCTTGAAAACCGCTCTAGTCTGTGTGGCCTTGGGAAACAGCTGTGGTGAAAGAACAAAAGCATTCTCAATTATAAAGATAGGAGAATGAAGGATGAAGACAAGATAATGAAGGATAAAATAAAGTGAGAATGGGAATAAACGAGACGATGAAGTAAAATATGTCAAAATTAATATAGAGAGGAAAAAAAAAAGCAGAAATTGAAATGGTGTGTGATGAATGAATAGGATAATGAAGGAGAGATAATAGGAAAATGAAGGATAGAGAATAGGAGAATCAAGGATAGAAAGTGTGAAAATGGGAATATAAGAGAAAGTAAAATAAAAAATCACAAAAAAAAAAAAAAAAAAAAAAAAAAAAAAAAACAGGGGCAGAAATGACCAAAAAATGTGTTATGTATTACGTGTGATACTTAATAGGAAGATAAGTAATTGTATAGCATTATCTTGCAGCACACGATAAACACTTGCAGTTCATGACACACTGCAGGATTAATAAAGGAAGGGAGGCGTGAGAAGGCAACACACACACACACACACACACACACACACACACACACACACACACACACACACACACACACACACACACACACACACACACACACACACACACACACACACACACACCAATACATTTTCACACCTCGATAATATACCAAAAAAAAATGTGAAAAAGTTTAAAAATGTGAAAAAAATGTGAAAATATATGGCAAACAAGATGAATTACTGCAAAAAAGGCAATAAAATGAATAAATTAGAGTAGAAATAGTTAATAACAGCAACATTTAGCAAGAGCAACGCGTAAACACTTGAATAACGAGGCAAACTAATATTTTACTACTTTAATGCGTTATTTCCTGCATCGAACCATTAGCCCATTAAAAAAAAGGCAAAAAAAAAAAAAAAGAATAAATAATGACAAGGTATCATTCCCACCTTAATTAAATTCCTGACTCTTATTATGTATATCATCATTATTTGCATAATTAAAAGTAACTAATATTTTTTTCCAAGCGAATTATTGATAGAAAAATTATATCAACTGTGTATTGCTTCAACTGAAAATTTTTGCCTTTATTTATTTATTTGTTTTTTGTTTTTTAAGCGTAAATGTTTGGTGTATATTTGAATGTTATGCTTAATTAATAGTACCACCTGCAGTTCTTCCTATCAATGCTTGTTTCAGTACTGTCTAATTCACTGTGTTGTTGTTGTTGTTGTTGTTGTTGTTGTTGTTATTATTGTTGTTCTTATTATTATTATTGTTATTGTTGTTATTTTTGCTGTTGTTGTTGTTGTTATTTATGTGTTTATTTCTCATTCTCTTCCTCTTTTTCTACTCTTTCTTCTATTTCTATCACTACTACCAATACTTTCTTTGCAATTACTACTACTATTACTACTACTACTACCACTACCACTACTACTACTACTACTACTACCACTACCACTACTACTACTATTACTACACTACTACTACTATATCTACTTCCATCACTACCATCAATACTATCTTTGCCATTATTACTATTGTCACTACTACTAACAATTCTGCTTATCTGATTTTACTGCTACTGTCATTGTTATTACTCTTATCCCTCCTACTACTACTTCTATTACTACTACCAATACTATTACCATTACTACTACTACTACTACTACTATAACACACATACTTAACTATCTTTACCATTACTACTACTACTACTACTACTACTACTACTAACACACACGAACGAAATAGCTAAAATACCACTAAAACACACAAAAAGCGACTTAGTGCACTTAACACTTACAAACAAAGAGAATCTAATCCTATTTAATGAATCTACTTTCTGATCCTATTTACAATTCAATCCTTTTTACATACACCCCTTTCCCTCTAATCCTACCCCCCCCCCTGCAGGCCAGCATAGGGCAAATCCTACTTAAAGAAGGGCGTATGCAAATTTTACTTAGAATCTTACTGCAGTTTACTCCTCCAAGCTAACATTCATGAGGAGGAGGAGGAGGAGGAGGAGAGGAGGAGGAGGAGGAGGAGGAGGAGGAGAGCTACAGGACCAAGAAGAGCGAGAGGATGGAGGAGCAAAACCAAGAGGACAAAGAGAAGAGGAGGAGGAGGAGGAGGAGGAGGAGGAGGAGGAGGAGGAGGAGGAGGAGGAGGAGGATCAGAGGGGGGAAGAAAAATATTATTCTCAATAGCAACATGAACGTACATATAAACACGCAGGAGGAGGAGGAGGAGGAGGAGGAGGAGGAGGAGGAGGAGGAGGAGGAGGAGGAGGAGGAGGAGAGAGAGAGAGAGAGAGAGAGAGAGAGAGAGAGAGAGAGAGAGAGAGAGAGAGAGAGAGAGAGAGAGACCACCACCAACAACAATAAAAAACAACAACACACTCATCTCAAACTTTCAACCCCCTTTCCCTCCTCACACACACACACACACACACACACACACACACACACACACATCGATTACCTCAATATTTTGGCGCCTCATTCAACCCTTGCTCACACACCCTTTTCCTAATCACCACCACCACCACCACCACCACCACCATCACCACCACCACCACCACCATTAATATCAACAATAATAACAAAAACTACATTATCTACTACTACTACAACTACAATGAAAACCACAATTACTACTACCACCACTGACTCCATTGACACGAGATACCACCACCACCACTACTACTACTACTACTACTACTACTACTACTACCACCACCACCACCACCACGTCACAGCATAAACATCAGACAAACACACAAGGTCAGTCTGATTATCGACAAGACAAATTTAAGCATGGCAGTGTTACCCGAAATAACCACAACCCTCTCTCTCTCTCTCTCTCTCTCTCTCTCTCTCTCTCTCTCAATGAAGTTTCGTGCTTCTTCTTCTTCTTGAGAGAGAGAGAGAGAGAGAGAGAGAGAGAGAGAGAGAGAGAGAGAGAGAGACTAAACACATAACACAAAGCACTCGCACAGGAAACACACACACACACACACACACACACACACACACACACACACACACACACACACACACACACACACACACACAATAACAAAGGAAAATCAACATACAACATTACAAAACATAAGTAAACATTCATTCTAAGCTCTTAACCCCTTCAGTACCAAGATGCTTTTTGATATTCATTCTGGTGACTATTTGGTGACTTTACACAGCTTCAGAAACTTAAGTGGGTGGGGGGGGCATTAGAATAGTGAAGACTGTGGCCATTAATCTACTGACCCCCATAGACCCTTCCTAATGTCAATAAAATGGTCTAAATGCACCCAAAACTCAAGGTAAATATGTGTCCCAGTACTGAAGAAGTCGAGTGCATTCTATCCCTGTCTAAGTATTAAGTTACGAGTGTATTTAAAACTAATACTATTTACTATTACTAATATAAGGCAGGTATAATTGTGTCAGTTCTCAAGGTACTAGTTCGGACCATTTTGAAGGTATAACTGGGACCATTTTGCCATTCTCAAGGTAGGAACTCGGACCATTGTGAAGGAACTAACTAATTCAGACCATTTTGAAGGTACTAACACGGACCAGTCTAAGGATACTAACAAATTCGGACCGTTTTGAAGGTTCTAACTTGGACCATTAACTAAATACCAACTCGGACCTTCATATCAACAGAGCCCTGAGAAAATCTAGTTCTTGATATAAACCCCAAACAAATTTAGAGCCCAGAAATAAAGCAAAATAAAGCCCAGTAAACAAGAGCTCTTTATATCATCATTATCTTATCTTAAAACACTCACTATTATCTTGAGTGCTCTTATAATAAAACTCATACAAATATAAAGCTCTAAAATTTGAAATAAAGCTCACTAAACCGTTTGGGCTCTTAAAACCTTCACTATTTTCTTAAAACTATTACTATTTTTAAAGTATCACCTTCAGACCTTCACTATCTTTAAACTATCACAATTTTAAACCCCCCCATCTTAAAACTATAACTATTTTAACTATTTCTATCTTTAAAGTAACATTACCTCACTATTTCAAACTATTACACTCTCCAAACTAAACTAACATTATCTATCACTATTTTAACTATTACTATCTTCAAAACTAATACTATCTTAAAACTATTATCATTTTATCACTATCTTACTGTCCTGTGTGTGTGTGTGTGTGTGTGTGTGTGTGTGTGTGTGTCATCATCTTAAATCTATCATTCTCAATCCCTCTCTATATTTATCTTAAGTGCCGCGAGTCCTTCACTTCAAAATTTTCCTTATTACTTAAGAAAAACAGAAAAAAATATGCAAAGTCACTGGAACTCTACTTAAAACGCCACTTAAGTAACCTGGGAGTCACTCAACACTTTACAGCTCACCTTACAACGTGGCCTTCAGATGGTGGTATTAGTTGTTGTTGTAGTAGTAGTGGTGGTGGTGGTAGTAATAGTAGTCGTAGTAATCCTTATCTCTCCCGTTCACTAAAAAATGCACTTCCAGTAACTTAATATTTATCTTCCCATGGCTTACCTGGTTTGGCCAATCAAGGTAAAGCCAACTCGAATCCAGGTAAGGTATTCATGACTTTTTTTTCTCTCCCTCTCTCTCTCTCAGCTTAACTTTTTTTTTTTCTCTCAGCTCGGCGCGAAATGAAACTTTTCTCTAAACTTGCTATTCAGTTTCTCTCAGCGCGTCTCCTCGTCTTTGTATTTAACTGGTGTTGTCTCCACTCCACCTGTACAGTCACGAGTGGAGGAGGAGGTAAGTGGAGGAGAGAGATGCACTGGGGAAGAGCGAGCGGAGCAACACCTCACTCGTCAGCGGTTACAGAGATACTGAGTACACTGGGAGACTGAGAGCAGAGAGCGAGGGAGGCAGGGAGCGAAGGTGCGTGTGTGTGTGTGTGTGGTGTGTGTGTGATGCCAGTTACACACTAAGCCTCACACACACACACAGTAAGGATGTCTGTGTGTTTAGCGAAAGGGCGCCACAAATAAGATCCCTCACGTGACATTTTAGCAAAGGGAGGCAAATTTTCGTGGTTTTTTTGAAGCGGTTTATCTAAGCATTGAAATTCCTACACCAGTAACCAACCTCGCGGCTCAACCCTGCCTCCCACCACCACCACCACCACCGCCGCCGCCGTCCCTCTGTTCCTCCCTACAGGTTCCAGTTAGGTGTATTTCCCTACTCGCTTCCTGCTGCCTGTTAATTAAGGGACACTCAGAAATGCAGGTAAACGTGACATATTAACGTGAATCGCCTCAGGTAGGATGAATCAAAGGAAAAGGGTAATGTTATATCAATTCAACACTTTACTCCTCTTTCTCTTCCTCCTCTTCCTCGCTTGGTTACCTCCCCAGCTCACTCACCTTCCCTTCTCTCTCCCTCTCCCTCCTCTCTTCCCTCCTCCTTCTACAGTCCACCCGCCAGCCAGGTGTCCCCCGCCTCTCCACCTCTCTATAGTGAAGTGGACTTAATTTTTACTCTCCACTGGATCAAAAATGTACGTGGTGGTTTGTTTATTGAAGCAAATTAGTGGAGATTGAGGTTTTTGGTGTGTGTGTGTGTGTGTGTGTGTGTGTGTGTGTGTGTGTGTGTGTGTGTGTGTGTGTGTGTGTGTGTGTGTGTGTGTGTGTGTGTGTGTGTGTGTGTGTGTGTGAGGATTATGGGTGTGGGGTGTGGGGTGTGGGCGAGTTTGGCGTGTGTGTGTGTGTGTGTGTGTGTGTGTGTGTGTGTGTGTGTGTGTGTGTGTGTGTGTGTCTGTTGTGTGTGTAAATGCACTTTAACCAAATAACACACACACACACACACACACACACACACACACACACACACACACACACACACACACACACACACACACACACACACACACCATAAAGCAAACAAGCAAGCAAACACGAGATAAAAAGAGACCACCAGGATCGTATCTCAACACTGGAACTAAGACTTGTGGCAATATATATCCAAGCTTCGTAATAACTTGAAACTCGAATGCAGAAATTATTAGTCTTAAGATTTGCAAGTTTCCAGGAGGAGGAGGAGGAGGAGGAGGAGGAGGAGGAGGAGGAGGAGGAGGAGGAGGAGGAGGAGGAGGAGGAAATGCAAAGTGGAGGAAAAGAGGAGGATGGAGAGAAAGTATGGAGAAAAAGGGAGGAAAAGGAAGGGAAAGTTAGTTAAGGGAGGGGGAGAGGGGGTCAATCTTCCCCTTTGGCCTATACTTATTAATGAAAGGGTTGTGCTCTCTCTCTCTCTCTCTCTCTCTCTCTCTCTCTCTCTCTCTGAATCGGTATATTTGTGTGTGTGTGTGTGTGTGTGTGTGTGTGTGTGTGTGTGTGTGTGTGTGTGTGTGTGTGAATTTTTTAAGAGGTGTAATGTTTTATGTGCGTAATTGTGTGTACACGTGCCTTCAAATGAGTGTTCGTTCTTATGTACGTGTCTCTGGAGGGAAAATATTCTAAGAAGTGTATCTCTCTCTCTCTCTCTCTCTCTCTCTCTCTCTCTCTCTCTCATCCTTCTATTTACCTTTCAATTATTCCATCTATCTCTCATATATTCTCTATCTATTTCCCTGTCTGTCTGTCTGTCTGTCTGTCTGGCTGTCTGTCTATCTATCTGTCTGTCTATCTGTCTATCTATCTATCTATCTGTCTGTCTGTCTGTCTGTTCATCCTTCAATCCCATCAAGTGAATGCAAGTAACAAAAAAACATGAGCTTCACATCATAAGGCTTGAAAAGGAAAGAGGATCACGTGACTAGGACAGCATTAGAGGCAAGGGAAAAAATAGTAAGGGGTGGTGGTGGTAATGGTGGTGGTGGTTTTACTGATGATGATGATGATGATGATGATGGTGGTGGTGGTGGTGATGGTGGTGATGATTATGATTGTGGTGGTGGTGGTGGTGATTCTGATTCTGATGATGATGATAGTGGTGATGGTGGTGGTGATTTTTCATGTATAAGTTAGAAAGGTGATTTATTTAAAGAATTTGCTCTCTCTCTCTCTCTCTCTCTCTCTCTCTCTCTCTCTCTCTCTCTCTCTCTCTCTTGCATGATTAGTGTGTGTTTCTGCATATCTGAGAAACGCATTTACCAAGTTATGAAGCAAACAAACAAACAAACAAACTTATTTTTTCAGGTAAACAGTCTGGCTACCTGTGTGAATAATTGAGAGAGAGAGAGAGAGAGAGAGAGAGAGAGAGAGAGAGAGAGAGAGAGAGAGAGAGAGAGAGAGAGAGAGAGAGAGAGAGAGAGAGAGAGAGAGAGAGAGAGAGAGATCAGAGAGAACACAGACACACATCAGTTTCACACACACACACACACACACACACACACACACACACACACACACACACACACACACACACACACTTTCTCTCCAGCCTCCCCTCCTTCCGTAACCTTCAATCTCTTTTCTTTTACCTGTTAAATATAATTAGTAACAAATAAACATTACGTCAATATTTTTGTCTCTAAGGATGCGTTAGTGAGAGAGAGAGAGAGAGAGAGAGAGAGAGAGAGAGAGAGAGAGAGAGAGAGAGAGAGAGAGAGAGAGAGAGAGATGGGTTTGTTTCTTTTCTTTCTGTTTTTCTGTTCTTGTTGTGTAGTTTCAGTGTCTCTCTCTCTCTCTCTCTCTCTCTCTCTCTCTCTCTCTCTCTCTCTCTCTCTCAAGTCATTTCTCCTAATCTTTGTGTTATGTTTTCCTTCTCCTTACCCTATTTACTCGTCTCTCTCTCTTTCT
>NC_059258.1:470070-472570 GCF_017591435.1 Portunus trituberculatus | reverse complement strand
TCCTCCTCCTCCTCCTCCTCCTCCTCCTCCTCCTCTTCTTCTTTCTAGTTTTCCTTCACCCTTCCTTCCTTTCATCCCCTTTCAAGTACGTGACCCTTTCTCTCTCTCTCTCTCTCTCTCTCTCTCTCTCTCTCTCTCTCTCTCTCTCTCTGTGTCTTGGGTACAATCAATCATGTATTTCTTGTAAGTCTGTCTGTCTGTCTGTTTGTCTGCCTGTTTGTGTCTGCCAGTCTGTCTGTTTGTGCCTGTCTGTTTGTCTGCCTGTCTGTTTGTCTGCCTGTCTGTGTGGTTGCCTATCTGTCTGTGTGTGTGTCTGTCTGTCTGTTTGCCTGTCTGTCTGTATGTCTGTTTATCTGTGTGTGTGTGTGTGTGTGTGTGTGTGTGTGTGTGTGTGTGTGTGTGTGTGTGTGTGTGTGTGTGTGTGTGTGTGTGTGTGTGTGTGTGTGTGTGTGTGTTTGTCTACCTGTTTTCTTGTATGGTGTTTCTCTCTCTCTCTCTCTCTCTCTCTCTCTCTCTCTCTCTCTAAACATCTAATCTAATAAGGACATTTTTCCCTCCAGGTGGATTAATGAACCGAATATTCCTCCTCCTCCTCCACCTCCTCCTCCTCCTCCACACATACCTTAGATCTCTTCCTCCTCTTCTTCTTGTGTCCATTTCCTTATCTTCCTCCTCATCTTCTTGTGGTCCTCTTTCTTATCGTCTTCTTCTTCTTCTTGCCTGTCCGTCTGTCTGTCTGTCTGTATAGAAGAAGGAATGAGGGTCAAATGAAAAGAAAGAGTAAAATAAAGGAAAATTGATGAAGAGAGAGAGAGAGAGAGAGAGAGAGAGAGAGAGAGAGAGAGAGAGAGTCTTTCCTCCACACACACCTTTCCTCCACCACCTATAACTTCTCTTCTCCAATACACGCTCTCTCTCTCTCTCTCTCTCTCTCTCTCTCTCTCTCTCTCTAAGTCTGTCAGTCATTTCTCTTACTTTTTATCTAATTTTTCCTTTCCTTACTGTACTTACTCTCTCTCTCTCTCTCTCTCTCTCTCTCTCTCTCTCTCTCTCTCTCTCTCGTCGTCTCAAGAGTACACACTAACGAAGGAAGAGTCATCATTCTCTCTACCAATTAAAAAACTCCTCCTACTCCTCCTCCTCCTCCTCCTCCTCCTCCTCCTCCTCTTCCTCTTCCTCCTCCTGTCACGTGATTGGAGGGAAGGGAGGGAAAGTTGATGACTGGAAGCTGATTGGTAGTGTGTCATTGTTGTTTTTGTTTAGTTTAGAGAGAGAGAGAGAGAGAGAGAGAGAGAGAGAGAGAGAGAGAGAGAGAGAGAGAGAGAGAGAGAGAGAGAGAGAGAGAGAGTATCGGAAACTCGTAAGGAGAACAGGAAAAATATTGGAATTTTAGGCTCTAACTACTAATTTATCGAAGGTGGTAACGCGAGAGAGAGAGAGAGAGAGAGAGAGAGAGAGAGAGAGAGAGAGAGAGAGAGAGAGAGAGAGAGAGAGAGAGAGAGAGAGAGAGAGAGAGAGAGAGAGAGAGAGAGTGAGTGTATTTCCTCTTCATCTCCATTCACTTCCCTCTCTCCCTTCTCGTCCCTTGGGAAACAAAACACACACACACACACACACACACACACACACACACACACACACACACACACACACACACACACACATGTACGTCCCCAAATGTCCACACACACATTCATTAAAGGGAAGCGAAAGACTTTGTTTATTTAATTATTAATGAGAACACTAATGGCAGGAATTAATGGCTGCCTCTCTCTCTCTCTCTCTCTCTCTCTCTCTCTCTCTGTGTGTGTGTGTGTGTGTGTGTGTGTGTGTGTGTGTGTGTGTGTGTGTGTGTGTGTGTGTGTGTGTGTGTGTGTGTGCGTATGTGCGTATTTTTTTTTGTTGTTTTGTGTGTGTCTCTCTCTCTCTCTCTCTCTCTCTCTCGTTTTTTTTTTTTTACTTTTTTCCTTCGGTTTATGCGTTGTTCTCTCTCTCTCTCTCTCTTACACACACAAAGACACCAAGGACTAATTTACACCTGAAATGCAAATTAACTCTCATTGAAAGCCATCTTGTAATAACACAAATAAAACAAAATAAATAAATAAATAAATAAATAAATAATAATAATAACAATAATAATGATAATAAATACACATAAATAAATAAATAAAGGATAATTAAAGAGAATTAGAGAGAATTAAAGAGAGTTATGATATGCGTGTGTTTTAGTTTTTTATTTTATTTACTAATTTAATTTTATATTTTTTAAAACGTTTGTATTTTTATCAAATTTTTGTTTCATATTTTGGGTTTTAGTATTTTTGTGGGGGTGATGTCTGTCTGTCTGTCTGTATGTATGTATGTATGTCTAGGGTAATTGTGCGGCTCTCTCTCTCTCTCTCTATCGAATTACTTCTCTAAAATGTCGGAGCAAAGAATCTTTTTTACTTTTTCGTTCAATTCTTTTTTATTTTTTCCTTTCTCCTTTTCTAATTAT
>NC_059258.1:455070-462570 GCF_017591435.1 Portunus trituberculatus | reverse complement strand
CCTTCCCATTCATCTCCATCTTTCCTCCTCCTCCTCCTCCTCCTCCTAACCTTTCCTACATCTCAAGGTTTCCTCCATTTCTCTCTCTCGTGGAGGTAAGTAAATAGAATGCCACTTTCCTCCTCCTCCTCCTCCTCCTCCTCTTCTTCTTTTTTTACTTTCTTAAAATTATATTTCTTTCCTCAAATTTCACTTAGAAATAGTAATACTCTCTCTCTCTCTCTCTCTCTCTCTCTCTCTCTCTCTCTCTCTCTCTCTCTATCTATCTATCTATCTATCTTTTACGCACTAGTAGTAGTAATAATAATAATACTCTCTCTCTCTCTCTCTCTCTCTCTCTCTCTCCATTACCTGTCTTCACCTTTCTCATTAACCTTGATAGAGAAAAATTATCCACCTTTGCAACACCTCTAATTAGTAAGCCAGGTGAGAGGTGAAGGGAGAGGGGAGGGAGAGGGGAGGGAGAGGGGACGGAAGTGGAGGGAGAGTGGAGGGAAAGTGGAGGAAAGTGGAGGAAATGAAAAGGAGAGAAGAGATATAGATGAAAGGAAAGGCTAGCTGAGTTTACCAAGAGAGAGAGAGAGAGAGAGAGAGAGAGAGAGAGAGAGAGAGAGAGAGAGAGAGAGAGAGAGTTAATTAGATGATACAACGGAACCAAGAGCAAAAAAATGACATGCCACGGTAAAGAAAATTAATCGTAGGAAGAAAAATATGAAAATAAATAAAACTGCATGAATAAATTTGAAAGAGAAACGTAATAAAAAAAAGAAGAAAAAAAAGAAAAGAAAAAGAAAAGGAAAAGAAAAAAAAAAAAGAAAAGAAAAAAAAAGAAAACAAAATTAAGGAGTGAAATATGAAGAAAGGAGAGAGAAAGAGAGAAATGACGGGAGGGAATGGAGAAACTTGGAGGAAAAAGAGAGAGAAAAATTAGAAGAAAGAGGAAGAGAAGAAGAGTAGAGAAGAGAAGAGAAGACAAGACAAGACAAGAAGATGGAGGAAGAAAGGAAGGAAGGAAGGAAGAAAGGAAGGAAGGAAAGAAGGAAGAGAAGAGAAAAATGAATGAATGAATGAATGAAGAAAGGAAGAAAAAAAAAAGAAAGAAAAAAAAAGGAATACAAGATAGAATAAACGAAGGAAATAATAGAAGGAAGGAAGGAAGGAAGGAAGGAAAAAAGGAAGGAAGGAAGGAAGGAAGGAAGGGTAAGTGGATAAGATGGAAACATGGAGAGTGGGAAACTATTAATTACCTTCACTGTATCAAGAATCCATTAGAAAGATATTAATTGAGAGAGAGAGAGAGAGAGAGAGAGAGAGAGAGAGAGAGAGAGAGAGAGAGAGAGAGAGAGAGAGAGAGAGAGAGAGAGAGAGAGATAACCACCAAAATGATAACACCACCACCACCACCACCTCCTCCTCC
The DNA here is from genome assembly GCF_017591435.1 of Portunus trituberculatus. Lineage (NCBI taxonomy): Eukaryota > Metazoa > Arthropoda > Malacostraca > Decapoda > Portunidae > Portunus > Portunus trituberculatus. The sequence goes on along the minus strand of NC_059258.1, from coordinate 461,153 downwards.
GATCCATCTTCTCCGCGTCCCCTCTATACGATAATGGACACTTGATCGTCGCTTCGCTATACAGTAATACGAAATCGATATACACATTACGTTTTCCGCCGTTCGTAACCAAAAAAATATCGTAACTCGAGCGATAAAAAAATGAAAAAAAAAATATCGATGTTTATTTATATACAAGCGAAAAAATATGAAAAATATCGTTCAGGGAGAGAAAATATTAGTCTGATGAATGAAATGAAAGGAGGAGGAGGAGGAGGAGGAGGAGGAGGAGGAGGAGGAGGAGGAGGAGGAGGAGGAGGAGTTGTGTTGATATCTTCTTGATGCTTCTCTCTCTCTCTCTCTCTCTCTCTCTCTCTCTCTCTCTCTCTCTCTTGCTTATCATTTACCTCCCTTGAAGCAATCTCTCTTCCATTTCCTCCTCCTCCTCCTCCTCCTCCTCCTCCTCCTGTAATAAAGATAGGAAGGAAAGAAGGAGGAAAGAAAGGAAGAAATGTAATGATAAAAAAGGAAAAATCAAACAAGGGAAGATCATAAAAGGAAGAGAAGAAGGAAAAGAGGAAGGAAGGAAGGAAGGGAGGAAGGAAAAGAGGAAGAAAGGAAGGAAGGAAGGAAGGAAGGAAGGAAGGAAGGAAGGAAGGAAGGAAGGAAGGAATTTAACGTATCATAACATTTCCTACCATTTCTATGCATCTAGTTATCATACACACACACACACACACACACACACACACACACACACACACACACACACACACACACACACACACACACACACACACACACACACACACACACGTAATACATAATCAAGAGAGAGAGAGAGAGAGAGAGAGAGAGAGAGAGAGAGAGAGAGAGAGAGAGAGAGAGAGAGAGAGAGAGAGAGAGAGAGAGAGCATTAATGTACAAGAGAATTCATTTATTTAAAGCCACATTAAAGAGACAATTCTTCTCATTTTTATATTAGTCATTAGAGGGAACAAAATGATATTATTATTATTATTATTATTATTATTATTATTATTATTATCATTATTATTATTATTATTATCCTCTTTCTCCCTTTCCTTCTCTTCTTTCTTCTGTTCTTCCTTGTCATTGTTGTAACCTTTTATTATTATTATCCCTATTACTATTATTATTACTTCTATTATTGCTTCTTCTTCTTCTTATTCTTCTTCTTCTTCTTCTTCTTCCTTCTCCTCTTCTTCTTCTTCGACATCTGCTGTTATCAATTTCCTTCTTCTTCTTTTATCATTTTTTTCTTTTCTTTTCTTTTCTCCTTCTTTCATTTCAGAAAAGGAAAGAAAAAGCAAAATAAAGCGAGGAAAAGAAGAAAAGGAATAAAGAGTGTGCAAAGTAAAGGAGGAAAGACCAGGAATACATAACTCTCTCTCTCTCTCTCTCTCTCTCTCTCTCTCTCTCTCTCTCTGTGTGTGTGTGTGTGTGTGTGCCTTGTTTTCACACCGTTTTCTTTGTCGTGTTTCGTGCATGTCAATCTGCTCTCTCTCTCTCTCTCTCTCTCTCTCTCTCTCTCTCTAAGCAAGACAAATCCGCTCAACACAAAAGTGCAATATTGATTTATAACAACACACACACACACACACACACACACACACACACACACACACACACACACACACACACACACACACACACACAAATCTTTACATGTTGAAAGTTTCCTACGAGAGAATTTCAAGATTTTTTCTCATTTTTACTTATTTTCAATTATTTTCTTTATTTTTTTACTTTCTCTATTTTTTCGTTTTTTCATCTTTTTTTATTTTCTATTGTTTAATTTTCATCTTTTATTTATTTTCAAACTTTTTCATTTTCTATTTTCTTTCAACCCTTTTTTTCTTTATTTTTAATTTCTACTTATTTTCAACTGTTTATTTTCATTTTTTTCATTTTTTCTTACTTTCAACAGTTCTTTTTTTATTTTCATTTCCTCTCATCTGTTTTCTCAAAGTTTTTCTCGTTTTATTCTTTTTCCAGTGCATGACATATTAATTGTTGCGTTATTAGGAGATCGAACTCTTTTCATCCTTATCTTTTATCTTTTTATGTAAGTTTATCAATTTGGCTCTTTTTGTCACTTCCCACTACTACTCTCGCCGCCTCTAAGGAAAGTTAAGCTCCTTTTTTTCCCAGTATAGTCTTCGCTTCTCAAGATTCTTAGTGCCGCGTTCATGTAGGCGGTGAAAGGAACTCACACAAGGAAACCACATTTTCTATTCAACAAAACAGAAAGTGTGTAAATAGAGCGTCCGTCACCTCACACTACCTCGTATTCAGAAGCGCTATGCCACAGAGATGGTTAGCAGGGTTTTCAAGAGTGTTTCTCCAGTTGGTAATGTAGAAATCTTGTTAATCTGTCAATAAAACCATAAAAACGCTATACTATCTAACCGCGACTGTTTTCCAAGGCCACATAGATGATTAGTAGGGTTTTCTCCAGTAATAATGCAGAAAAGTTGTTAATCTATCACTAGAACCATAAAAAATGCCATTGGAAACGCGTTATTCTCAACTATGACTGTTTTCCAAGGCCACCGAAATGAGAAGCGGATTTTTCAAGAGTGTTTCTCCAGTTGATAATGTAAAAATCTTGTTAATCTGTCACTAGAACTATAAAAACGCCCTTGAAAACGCTCTGTTCCCTCACCACGACTATTTTCCAAGGCCACAGATATGATTACCAGAATTTTCAAGAGTGTTTCTTCAGCTAATAATATAGAAATCTTGTCACTCTACCTCTAGAACCGTAAAAACATATTAAATAACTCGTGGCAATTAAAAATAAAGCCTTTAGCACATTAAAAATTCGTATAAATTTAAATATAGCCTTTTGAAATAGCGGAGGTGAAGGACAGAATAAAGAAAATAGAAGCTTTAGCGCCGCAGAGACTGTTTACACTGAGACACGCGACAGAAAAGGATGAAAAATAAAAGAGGCAAAAGGAGATTTCTTCTTTTTTAACCTTCCAAAATATTCACGAGAGCTCGGCACAAAAATACTGTAAAGGAAGATATTGACATTTTAGAAGGTTAGGTTAGGTTAGGTTGGGTTAGCTTAGGTAAGGTAAGGTTAGGTTAGGTTAGGTTAGGTTAGGTAAGGTAAGGTAAGGTTAGGTTAAGTTACGTTAGGTTAGGTTGGGTTGGGTTGGGTTGGGTTGGGTTAGGTTAGGTTAGGTTAGGTTGGGATGGGATGGATTGGGTTAGGTTAAGTTAGTTAGTTTGGGTTTCGTTAGGTTAGGTAAGTTTAGGATAGGTTAAGTTATAGAAGAATATTAATTAAGGGAATACAGTAAGATTAGTAATATTAATTGATGGATGAATAAATACGTGGGAATTTATTGATCACAGTGTAATGTTTACCTGTCCTCACACTGCCTCCTCCTCCTCCTCCTCTTCCTCCTCCTCCTTCTCCTCCTCCTCCTCTTCCTCTTCTTCCTGTTGTTGTTGTAAAATATGGAAAAATCATTCATGCGTTTAAGATTTCCTTCTCTTCTTCCTTCCTCCTCCTCCTCCTCCTCCTTCTCTTACTCCTCCTCCACTCCTTGTACCCACGTCTATTTCTTTCCTCCTCCTCCTCCTCCTTCTTCTTTTTCTTCTTCTTCTTCTTCCTTCTACTATTCCAAGTGATTTGATTTCTGTGTACAACCCCATCTCTCTCTCTCTCTCTCTCTCTCTCTCTCTCTCTCTCTCTCTCTCTCTCTCTCTATCGATCGAAGGCTCAAGACGGTGAGTTAGGAATGAAACACTTGCGCCATTAACAGACAGACACCAAAGTTACGAGATGTTCCTAACCACACCCTACTGCACGCTGCCCTGGAGGAGGAGGAAGAAGAGGAGGAGGATGAGGAGGAGGAGGAGGATATAGTGGTAGTGGAAGGTAGGACAAAGAGATAGGGAAGTAGGAAGAGAAAGAGAAAGCAGTGAGGAGGAGGAGGAGGAGGAGGAGGAGGAGGAGGAGGAGGAGGAGGAGGAGGAGGAGGAGGAGGAGGAGGAGGAGGAGGAGGAGGAGGAGGAAGATGGAAGGTAAGGGAGAGGAGAAAGGAGGTGGAGGAAATAGAGGAGACGCGATAAATGAAGGAGAGAAAGACGAGACTAGAGCGGAGGAGGAGGAGGAGGAGGAGGAGGAGGAGGAGGAGGAGGAGGAGGAGGAGGAGGAGGAGGAGGAGGAGGAGGAGGAGGAGGAGGAGGAGGAGGACTAATATCAAACGAAGAAAGAAAGGTGAAGAAATCTTGCCAAGAGAGAGAGAGAGAGAGAGAGAGAGAGAGAGAGAGAGAGAGAGAGAGAGAGAGAGAGAGAGAGAGAGAGAGAGAGAGAGAGAATGGAACAAAATGCCAACAGAGACAAGTAAACTCACTTTCTCTCTCTCTCTCTCTCTCTCTCTCTCTCTCCGGTTCATATAATTCTTTTCCTCTCCCTCTCCCAGTCTCTCCCAGCCCATTCCAGCCTCTCCTCGTCTCTTCCTCTTGTTTTCCAGTTCCTACCAGCCTCTCCCAGTCCCTTCTAACCTCTCCCAGGCCCAATCCAGCCCCTCCCAGCCTTTTCTTGCCCTTATCAGTCCCTTTCACCGCCTCTCACATCCTCTTCCTTACCTCTTTTAGTCTCTATCAGCCCCTCTCGTCTTTTCCAGCCCCTTCAATCTCTCCAATTCTCTTTTTCAGTTTGTTCATCGTGATTTTCAGCCCCTGCCACTTTCTTTCAAGTTTCCAGCGTCTTCCAGTCCCTCTCTGTCTTTTCTAGCCCCTTCCAATTCCTTCCAGCATTTTTTCCAGACACTTTTCACTCCCTTTCAGTCCCTCACAGCCTCTCGCAGCCCCTTTCCAGCGTCTTCCAGTCCCTTTTTGTGCTTTCCAGTCTTCAATTTTCTTTCCAGATTTTTTCCAGCCTCTTCTAGTCTATCCTAGTCCCTGGCAGTTTTCTTCAGCTTCTTTCCAGCATTTTCATCCATTTTCCAGTCCTTTTAGTCTCCCCATCCTTTTCCAGTTCCTTCCAGTCGTTTCTAGCCCTCTCAGTCTCTCCCAGCTTTTTCCAGCCCTCTCAGTCTCTCCCAGCCTTTTTCCAGCCCTCCCACAATTTTCCAGTCCTCTCAGTCTCTCCCAGCCCTTTTCCAGCCCTCCCAGAATTTTCCAGTCCTCTCAGTCTCTCCCAGCCCCCTTTCCAGCCCTCTCAGTCTCTCCCAGCCCCTTTCCAGCTTGTCCCTTGTGTGGCATTAAGGAAAACACTGTTCCTACGATTTTCACTCCCTGCAACACTGTGGTGAGCATCTTTCCAGGACACTGCTCTCTCTCTCTCTCTCTCTCTCTCTCTCTCTCTTTTTTTTTTTTTTTCTCTCATTTATTTTTGTCATCAAATTGTTCTTTTTTTTAGTCTATTTAATGAGTGTTTGTCTTTATTTGGTTCTTTTATGTTCTTGTATCTCTCTCTCTCTCTCTCTCTCTCTCTCTCTCTCTCTCTCTCTCTCTCTCCAATACTTCTTTTACTCTCCTTTCTTTAATCTTCTGTCTTGTCACAAATCCTCGGCCATCACGAGGGAGAAAGAAAGAAAGAAAGAAAGAAAGAAAGAGAGAGAGAGAGAGAGAGAGAGAGAGAGAGAGAGAGAGAGAGAGAGAGAGAGAGAGAGAGAGAGAGAGATAAATAAACTAATGAGCATAAACTCCAGAAAATTCCCCAAAAATTCCAGAAAGTAAATAAATTCCAAATATTCCCATTCCAGTCACTCCCAATTCCTATTCCAGCTGATTCTTCTTCCCCATTCCCTATTCCAGCCATTTATTGTTCCCTATTCTCCATTCCAGTTTTCCTTTCTCTTTATTCCAATTCTCTCTTCTCCTCCATTCCTAATTCCAGTTTATTCTTGTTCCATTTTCTATTCCAGTCCTTCCATTCCTTCGTTCCCAATTCCAGTCTTTGCTTCTCCTTATTCCTTATTCCAGCCCCCTCCCTCCCCTCCTGGAATTCGTATTAGCCCCCCGTCAGCCCCCCTTCCTCCATTCCAGTCGCGGGTGATATCTGTGGCCAGCCCTGAAATCTGGAATCTGGAATCTTTATATTGGCGTTCCAGGAG
>NC_059258.1:420070-442570 GCF_017591435.1 Portunus trituberculatus | reverse complement strand
CTTATAAACAATCACAAAAATTAAAACCTAAAAAGAAAAAAAATAATTAAAAGCCCAATAATAAAAGTAACTATAAATCTCAAAAATATCTAAAGACAATCAGAAACACTTAAAGTATCGAAGAACAATACTTATAACCAATTAAAACACATAAGTTCTGAAAATACCTAAACCCAATCAGAAGCACGTAAAGTATCTAAGAACAACAATTATCTAACACTTAAAAAACCCTTATTATCAATTATAAACACAGGTACTTAACCAAAAATTAACAGCATATAGTCCACAATGACGTTGTATCATACTCGTTGTAGTGGTGGCAATACTAGTAATCATTATACAGTTTTAAGGTGTCATAGATTATCTGACAAGACAACTCAACACTATATTTATCCGCAAAAATTTCTTCCACAGAGCAGAAGCCATCGGTAACTCGAAGTGTGTGCGTTACAGGACAGTCCTGCGTGACGTGCCGCTCCGTTTGTACTCGACCACACACACACAAGCGCTCCTCGAATGGCAATCTTCCTCGCCCTCGCCTGTTCCACAGTCCCGTCTCACACCGTAAACTGTGACCCAAAACCCAAAAACGAGTGAAAGCCATCCTATGAAGTTCCTTTATAGCAAACCTATTTATGTATAAGTCATGCACACGAATATCTGAGTTAATGTCTTTATACACCATACACCGGAATGATTCTGACCGCAGAATAGCATTGCAATACCGTTGCACCTCAACAAGCTTATCTATCATAGCTTGCCTGGTAGTCGCCAGTAACACAGTGTCATCCATTAATACTAAAATGTGTAACCATTTCAGGAAACCATCTGGTGGGAATTTCTCTTTAATACGCTTAATCAAACACACTGCCGACACCACCACCACCACCACCACCACCGCCGCCACTACCGCTACCATCACCACCACCGCCGCTAACATCACCACCATCACCGCTACTAAGCCTCACTTAAGCCTTTATCACATCAAAATCTAAATCAACAAACACACACACACACACACACACACACACACACACACACACACATATACACATACTACTACCACCACCATCATCTCTGATGCTGCCGCTGCCACCGTCGCCGCCGCCGCCACCACTACTAACACCACATCCCTCTCCTTAAGCCTTCATCACACCAAAACCTGCCAATGAAAGTTGTATCCGAACATCTGTTATTCCAGCATAGTCATTTGGCTCCATTTAGGGACACCAGTGGCGAGAAAACAACGCTAAGTGTGTCAAATATTAGCTAAACACGGCGGGGAGCAGAGCCAGGTAGCCAGCCCCGCCCACTTGATGACGTCACAGGAGCAGGCGAGCGGGGTGATGACGGTTGGTAATTTTACGTTCGTAACGGAGATAATTTCAAAATCGACTTATAGAAAAAATGAAGCTAGACCCGAATGTTTGGTATTTTATGGCTTGATAGACACTTTAACTAATATCCAAAACATCAAAACATTTCCAGCCAATCTAGTTTTAAAGAATTGTGAAAAGTAAGTATATTACAAATTATAAAACTATTTTCACTTATAAAACAGCTAGAACGTCCACCCATTTCGACTTTATATTTCTTTGGAAAAATACTAGACAATATAAACTCTCTTCTCAGGCGTCCAACACTTAGCTAGAATCAGAAGTGAAAGAATGAGAAAGTATTTATGTAAAAAACAACATTAAAACCTAAACTCGTTAAAAAGCCTTGCAAAGTCCAGCTATTTTCACTTGATGAGTATTTCAACACACTTTACAGAGGCTGAGCTATCTTTTCAGGCATTTTACAACGACCCAGACCGTAAATGAAAAACGTAAACAAATAAAATGTAAAAAATAAAATTTAAGTTTCACGGGTTAAACATCATTTCAAACCCCACATATTTCACTTAATGGATTTATTTCACACTTAAAAGAGCATAAGCGATTCTTATTATGCCAAAAGGTCCAGTTATAGCTTGAAATAAAAAGTTCATTATTATGTAGAGAAAATTTTGCCCGTTAAAATGGCTCATATCTGCCCCATAAAACACCACTAAACACCACATACTTACCAAACACAGGTACGGGAGACACTTCAAAACCAACGAAATCTTCACAGAAACCCTAAAAACATAATAAAGACACCGAATGATGGAGTTAGGTAAAGATAGGAAAATGTACTTAAACATGGGGGTGGGCGGAGGTACGAGGCGGCACCCTCAGTGACCGGCTGGCTGGAGGGGCGGCCATCTTGCCTCTTATCACAACAAAAATAGGCCATATCTAGTATATATGATGTGATGTGATATAATGATGGGCAGGTGGCTCCACTCCGAGTCATATCTGGCTTACAACGAGTGAGAAATGTCAATAATGGCTGATCATACAGAAGACTTGCCTCCCGCTACCCTGACTGTTTGTTTACCTTTCAATAAATGCCTTTATCAGAATGTTTCCACTACCACAGCTGACGAAAACCTAAACAAATACAGCAATGGTTTCGTAAACTATCCAGATAACCAATGATACCTGACAATACAGCCTGGGCAAGAGGAGTGTCATGGCCAAACGGTAAGGTTAACTGAGGTGAAGCTGTCCCCCCAGCCAGACACCACTGCACTGTACTGATCTGAATTAATTGAGTAATGTTGCTACTTGATTTTCCTCAAGCTTGGTGCAGGAACACGCTACCGAAAATATGCACTCACTGTTATCTCGTGTGTGTGTGAGGTAAACACAAATAACCGGAGGGTGACGGTGGTCGGCAGACTGGCGGTGTGGGTCGGCTCGGGTCGTGAAGAGTTGTGAACGGGGTCGGGACGATGTGTACATATCAATATAGTGTACGTATGTATAATATTATTACAATACAGTATTTCAACTTGAAAGGCAGCATGAAGAATCAGCTGAAACGTCTACATCTCATTTTACTTCTACATAGACTACCATACATCTAAAGTCTACACAACCCTCTGGTGACATCTGACATCCCATCCCGCGTTGCAATAGCGCCAGACATAGGCAAGCGAGACCCGGAGTTGCCAGATCACCTATTGTTATTTTCACTTATAGGGTTTGTTTCTCCTACCCAGCAGCGGGGCACAAACTCACAACTCTTATACCGGGTACCTAATTACTGCTATAGGTGAAGTGAGGCCACATACTTGAATAGAAGTGTGTGTGTGTGTGTGTCCTGAATGTGGAGAGTGAGAGAGGCTGGCTCGTGGTCGGGGAAGGCAAACATAACTTCATAATTACAAATATACGTAGAAAAATATCAATTAGGAACCCAATACTCACTATCTGCACTGGGATACGGTCATGGGAAGGCGTGGGCAGTCCAGCTTCATCTCTGAATGAATAAAAAAGCGGAAAATCTGAGAAACACACACTCGGTCATCACGTGGTGCTTGGTGATTTCGTTGCAGCTCAAAATATTCGCTTTTAATAATAGTGCAACCACAAAATAAATGAATAAATCAATAAATAACAAAGATAATAATTAAGAAATCAATATTAAGCTTTCTGATTTCAAGGAAATATACAATAACAAGTTTTTTTTTCGGCTCAAACTGGAGCCGAAGTAGAATATGAGTGTTCAGGTCTGTTTTTAGGGTCTGTCAGGGTGTGTTAGGCTGTTGTCAGGGTATAGTAAGGTCTATCAGACTATTAAGGCTTATAAGGGTGTTTTAGGGGCTGTCTGGGGACACTAGGGTGTTTTAGGGTGTCAGGGTGTTATGAAACCTGTCACGGTGTGTTACGGTGTTTCAGAGCTTTTAAGGTATTTTAGGGCTTTTTAGAATATATCAGGAAATATTAAGCATAAAATGAGTAACGATAGACTCAATAAAGTCAATTAAATACTTATAAATAAATAATATACCAAAAATCTGAAGAATCTACTGAAAAATCGGTAGCAAGACCACGAAAAATCAGGAGATCATTGTTGACATGTGGACAGCTGAGACGGAGAGAGAGGGACGACAGAGACCGCCAGCTGATGTCATAAAGGAGCTGACAGGGACTAAATATGAGGCCAGGGGGTGTTGTGGTGGTGGTGGCGGTGGTTGTGGCGGTGCTAGTGACCCCCTCGCACTGCTGGGATACCAAAGAAATGGAAATGTTTGACCTCGTTGAAGAAGTGAACCAAAATTTTTACGAAGTTTTAGGGATTTCACAGGTAATTTTTTATCGTTTTTTTGTTTATTTATTATTTTGGGTGTTGTATTTTGTTTTTTTGGTTTATTGTTGTGTTTGTTTGTTTATTTTTTGTTTTGTTTTAATAAGTGAAGTGAATATTTTTGCTGGTTTCCGAGTTCACTAGATTTTTTTTTTTTCTTGTTCTCGTTCGTCTATTCAATTTTGTTATGTTTGCATATGTTTAGTGTATATTATGTATATTATATGGTAACTCACTCTCTCTCTCTCTCTCTCTCTCTCTCTCTCTCTCTCTCTCTCTCGTCAAGACTCAAGTGTTAAGCTTATCATGTTTATCCTCCGAACAAATCTAACCTAACCTGACCCAGCCTTACTTAATTGCTCTCACCTTACTCTAACCTACCTATAGTATCCTAACCTAACCCAACCAAAACCTAACCTAATCTGTGTGTGTGTTTTCAGGAAGCGTCCCTACAGGAGGTGAAGAAAGCTTACCGCAAACTGTCCCTTCTCCTCCACCCTGACAAGAATGATGCCCCAGATGCTGAAGTCAAGTTTAGACAGGTATGTGTGTGTGTAATTCACCACAGTCATAGACTGAACTTCGGGTAGGACTGAGACCACAACACACTCCACACACCAGGAAAGCGAGGCCACAACCCCTCCAGTTACATCCCGTACCTACTTGCTATTAAGAGCCTTGCCCATTTGCCTCACCACACCTGGGACTCGAATCCGGGCCTTCTGAGTTGTGAGCCGATTGTGCTAACCTACACTACATAGTCTATGCAGTGTGTGTGTGTGTGTGTATTTACCTAGTTGTATTTACCTAGTTGTAGTTTTACAGGGCCTGGACTTTATGCTTGTGTGGCCCGTCTCCATATCTACACTTATCCAATCTTACTTTAAAAGTGTGCACACTCGTTGCAGACACTACTTCTTCATTTAAACTGTTCCACGTCTCAATACATCTTTGCGGGAAACTATATTTTTTAACATTTCTCAGACATCTTCCTTTTCTCAGCTTTTTACTATGCGATCTTGTGCTTCAGATGTCATATTCTTCTCTCAGGAACAGTTTCTTATTATCCACTTGGTCCATCCTGTTGATCAATTTCTAAACTTGTATCAGGTCTCCTCTCTCCCTTCCTTGTTCCAAGGTTAGTAGATCCATAGCCTTTAGTCTCTCCTCATATGTCATCCCTTTAAATTCTGGAATCATTCTTGTAGCTATTTTTTGTAGTCTCTCCAATTTCCTTATGTGTTTCTTTTTATGAGGGGTCCACACTACTCCTGCATATTCCAATCTGGGTCATATTATAGTACTTATCAATTTCTTCATCATTTCTTTGTCCATGTAGTGATATGCTATTCCAATATTCCTTAGCAAATTATATGTTTCTCTAAAAATTCTATCAATATGGCTTACTGGTTGATTGTTTTCTTCCATCGTCACTCCTAAGTCCTTTTCCTTTTTACTTTCTCCAGTTCTACTCCATCTCCCATCTTATAGATTCCCACAGGTCGTCTTTCACTCTTTCCCATTTCCATGACATGGCTTTTGTTCACATTGAATTCCATTTCCCACTTTTACTCCATTCCCAGATCTTATTTAGGTCTTCTTGCAGTATTTCACAATCCTCTTTTGCTTTATAACTCTGCACAGTTTCGTATCATCTGCAAACAAATTTATGTAGCTGTTCACTCCTTCTGGCATGTCGTTAATATAAATGAGGAAAAGTATTGGTGCCAATACTGACCCCTGTGGCACTCCGCTTTCTACTGCTCTCCACTTGGACTTCATATCTTTAACTACCGTCCTTATTTCTCTCCCCCTCAAATAATTTTCTATCCATCTCAATGTGCTTCCTTTTAAGCCACCCTTCTCCTCTAACTTCCATAGTAATCTTGCATGTGGCACTTTGTCAAACGCCTTTTTTAAATCCAAATAAATACAGTCAACCCATCCTCTCTCTCTTGTACTCTATCAACTATTCTAGAATAGAAACTCAATAAATTAGTTACACAAGACCGTCCTTTTCTAAAACCAAATTGGCTATTTGATATTAATTTGTTGTCTTCAAGGAACTCGATCCATTGTTTCTTTATTATTCTTTCACACATCTTGCATATTACACTACCGGTCTGTAATTTAAAGGTTCTTCCTTCCTTCCGCTCTTATATATGGGAACCACCTCAGCTCTTTTCCATTCTACTGGTACTGTTCCATTTTCTATTGAGCATTTTATGATGTTGTATATAGGACTTGCTAGTTCTTCCCTACATTCTTTCAGTATTCTGCCTGAGACTTCATCTGGTCCCATTGCCTTCTCTTCATCCAGTTCCTTCATTAACTCTTTTATTTCAAGCTTGGTTACTTTAATCTCTTTCATATAGATTGTCTCTCTATTACCCTGTGGCCTCTCAAATTTGGATTCCTTAGTAAAGACCTCCTGGAATTTATTATTTAATAGTTCTGCCATACTTTTGGGTCTTCTACCATCCTGTTCTCTCCTTTTAACCTTTCTATTGTTTCTTTTTGCCTAATTTTTCCATTTATGAATCTATAGAACAATTTTGGTTGCTCCTTACATTTTTCGACAATGTCCTTTTCGAAGTTCTTTTCCTCTTCCTTCCTCACCTTAACATATTCATTTCTCGCTGCCTTGAAGTTTTCCTTATTTGCTGGATTTCTATTTCTCCTCCACCTTTTCCATGCTTCATCTCTTTTCTCCTTTGCCTTGGCACACCTTGCATTAAACCAATCTTTCTTTCCTTCTTCTTTAGTCTATATTTCGGGACATATTCCCTGACTCCTGTTTTGTATATTTCCAAAAATAAGTTATATTTCTCTTGCATTGTCTCTGAGTCTTCCATCTCCTCCCAGTTTACATTTTTAAAATAGTTCTTGAGATTCTCAATATCAGCCTTTCTGTAATTTAATCGGTCTCCTTTGTATGAATCGTCTCTATCTTCCTTTCTTCTATATCTATTTCTTATATTACATGGTCACTCTTTCCCAATGGGCACTTATATCTTATATCATCATTCATTTGTATACCCCTTGTAAAAACTAGGTCCAATCTCTCCAGCTCATCGTTTCCTCTGAATCTTGTGCATTCCTTTACTCTCTGGTCCATCATTAGGTTCAAGAATCTTTCTCCCCAGGCTTCTTTCCCCATACCACTTTCATAATTTTCCCAGTCCACTTCTTTACAGTTGAAATCTCCTACTAATATAACTTTTTTTCCTTTTTAACAATTCTCGTTAGACTCCTTATTGTGTCATCTATCATGTCTTTATATTCTTGATTGGTCCATGAATTTGTTTTTGGTGGCACATATGTTACAATGATTGTTAACTCTTTTTTATTAATATGCATCTTAACATACAATACTTCTGCTTTTCCTTCCTCACATTCCACTTGGTTTATCACTATCTCCTTCCTTAACATAATCATGACTCCTCCTCCTCCTTTACCCACTCTGTCTCTTCTCCATACATTATACCTATTATCCAAGTCTATTTTGATTGCCTTATTTAGTTTTGTTTCAGCCAGGCATACAATATCTGGATTTTCTTTATTTATGTAATCTCTTAATTCTAGTTTACTTGATAAAACCCCGTCTATGTTCGTATACATCATTTTTAGTTAAACTTGTTCCACTTTCTCTTCCTTCTCATTTATATACCATTTCCTTATCCTGTCTCCTAGAATTCTCCAAAAAAATGCCTTCTTCTCCTCTTCTGACCTTTCATTATTCTTTTCCCTTACTGCTGCTGCCAGTTCATTGTATCTCTTCCTTTCTTCCTCATTTCTATTTTTCTTTATATACATATCCTTGCAGCCTTCTGTTTCTCTAAGTTTTGTTGTTCTATATAATATTTCTTCTGTTGCTGCTTGTGATTTTAGTAGTATTTTAATTGGTCTCGTTTTTCCTTCTTGATATGGTCCCATTCTGTTTATTTCTTCTACTTCCTCTTCCAAGTGTGTGTGTGTGTGTGTGTGTGTGTGTGTGTGTGTGTGTGTGTGTGTATTGTAACTTTATCGTATATTAGAACCTTGCTTTAAAGACTTCACCTACTAGTATATTACAATTACTTTTTTTTTTTTTTTTTTTTTTTTTTATAATTGACCAGTGGTTCTCAGGCCTGGGTTCATGAATGCCCAGGGACTCACATGAAGATTTTTGTGGGTACTTAGATGGATGACCTAATGCTTTGGGGTCTGAGGGGTCTCCAAGCACGTAGGTCCAAATCCTGTCCATGGTTTTGAGTGTAGGTTGGGCTTCCTTAGTTGGGGCAACAGTTTCCTAGCAGGTGGGCTTTGAGATAGGAGGTACCACAAAAAAGTATCTCCTTTACCCCAGAAATTCCCTTGAAAAGCCCACATGGTATAAATAAATAAAAATAAATAAATAAATACCATTGCATATTGAGTTTGTGTCAGTTACTAAATTAATATTATGTTTGGTGTCAGATTCCACTGCTTTCTACAGGCTTTAATTGAAAATGGTCACGTTTTTAAGCTTTTTTTCATGGTCCTGGTGATGTACTGGTAAGATTTCTAGATATAAGGATAAACTGTCTTGAAAACCCACCTATTTTGCACTGGAGGCTTGGATAGATGGTCAAATTCAGAGGGTTACAAACGAGAAGATTGAAAACCCCTGAACTAAAGCATTGTGGGAGGATAGACACACATAAATAACCTAATCTAACCTATCCCTAACCTAACCTAACCCCCCCACAGCTGGTCGGCATTTACGAGGTTCTCCGAGACGAGGCACAACGCAACAGATACAACCGAGTGTTAGTAGAAGGCTTGCCAGACTGGAGGTCACCCATCTACTACTACAGAAGAGCCAGGAAGATGTCACTGCTGGAAATCTCAATCATTCTCACTGTTGTCATCTCTCTCACTCAGTACTTGATGGCATGGGGCTCCTACATTGACAAGAAGAGGTGTATGGTGGGTGTTTTGTTTTGAGGGTGTTTAAGGGTGTTTTAGGGGTGTTCTAGGGTGTTTTGTGTGTTTGTGAATGTTCTGTTGTGTTTTGTGGGGTGTTTTGTTGTTTAGTGTGTTTAAGAGGTCTTTTGAGTGTGTTTTGTGTGTGTGCTGGAATTTAGAGTGTGTTCTAGGGTGTCTAAAAGGTGTTTAGAAGTGTTTTAGGTGTGTTCTCTTGCATTTTGGGTGTTTTGTGGGATGTTTCAAGTGTGCTGAGTGAGTGTTTTTAAATTTTGAGTGCGTGTGGCTGTTTTTGAGTGTGAATTAGGTGTGTTTTTGTCTGTGGATGGCCATTTTTTTTTGTGTGTGTGTGTGTGTGTATTTATGTGTATGTATGTGGCTGATGACAAATGGAAAACAGACACAAAGAAACAACAATCAACAGCATAAAATAAATAGATGCAAAAATAAAAGACAACATTTTCTGCAAGACCTTACATAATATTTACTATTGACAGGAAGAAACACTGATAAGGAAGTACAAGATAAAGGAAGGAAGGAAGAAAAAGGAAGACTTGGAAAATATTACATTGATGGAGGAGGTGCTGGACAAGATACCCAGACCAAGGTGAGTGGGGGAGAGAGAGAGAGAGAGAGAGAGAGAGAGAGAGAGAGAGAGAGAGAGAGAGAGAGAGAGAGAGAGAGAGAGAGAGAGAGAGAGAGAGAGAGTGATGGATAGAGGTATATATATATAAGTGGATAGAGAGAGAGAGAGAGAGAGAGAGAGAGAGAGAGAGAGAGAGAGAGAGAGAGAGAGAGAGAGAGAGAGAGAGAGAGAGAGAGAGAGAGAGAGAAGTGGATAGTGATGGAGAGATAGAGCCAGCCAGTCAGTCAGTCAGTCAGTCAGTCAGTCAACCAGCCAGCCACCTAACCTCATCACAGCCAGTCAGTCACCCACCCACCCACCAACCAAGCCAGTTAGTCAGTCAGTCAGTCACCAAACCCAATCTAACCTCACCAAACCACCACCACCACCACCACCATCTTACAGCTGGTGGAACATCTTACCCATACAACTGGTGCGCCTCCTTGTCTTCCTGGTGACCGGAGGGCCTGGGTTGGTGAGGAGCCTCCTAGCACACGCCAAGGAGGAGAGACTCAGGAGGCAGCGCGAGAAGGAGGAGGAGGAGGAGGAGGAGAGAAAGAGGATAGAAGAGGTGAGTAATGGAGGATAAGGAAGAGGAGGAGGTTAGAGGTGAGTGGTGGAGGAGGAGGAGGAGATTAGTGTAAGAGGAGGTGGAGGAGGAGAATGGTGGTGAAGTCATTGATGGAGATGGAGAAGAAGGAGGAGGAGGAGGAGAGAAATTTGATAAGTAAGAGGATGAAGAGAAGGAGAAAATTAGTTTGCTATAAAAGAGGAGGAAAGGAAGAGAATGAGGAGGAGGAGGAGGAGGAGGAGGAGGAGGAGGAGGAGGAGGAGGAGGAGGAAGGAGGAAGACAAGAAAAAAAAAAAAAAAAAAAGTAAAAGAAAGAATAAAGAAAAAAAAAGAAAAACTAAAATAAAAAAAACTAATCCACTCTCTCTCTCTCTCTCTCTCTCTCTCTCTCTCTCTCTCTCTCTCTCTCTCTCTCTCTCTCTCTCTCTCTCACAGGAGGAGAAGAGAGAGAAGAAGAAAGCCAGCAGGAAGGAAGGAAGAAAACGGGCGAACCTCCTTCCTGATCTCTCCAATTCCGAGTGTGTTCTGGAAAGTGTGGATGGACCAGAGCAGACACACACACAGGTAACGCGCACACGCACACACGCACACACACGTTACATTTTTCTCTCCAATCCTTCATTTCCTCCACATTTTTCCTTCATGTTTAGTTAATTTCTCACTTTTCCTTCTACCATTCATTTTATTTATTTATTTATTTATTTTCCTCCTCTCCACCCCCAACAGTCCCGAGTGAAGCCCGCTGCTGCCGCCGCCCCTGTGGTGACCGGTGGCTTCTGGACCGATGATGACTTTAGTGAACTGGCGCGACTCATGGCTAAGTATGGCTCTTGTTGTTGTTTTCCTCAGTTTATCATATTTTTTGCTTTTTCCATCTACTAAACACACAAATAACTTAAATCTTAATCCACCTTCCTTCAACTCCACTTCACCCTCCACTAACACACTCTTATTTAATTTATTCTTTTGTATTTTCCTCTGTCTTCAATTTAACCTTTTTTTTTTTTCCTTTTTCTTTCCACTACACACAAAAGGACCACTTAGATTCCACTCCTTCAATATTCCACTTAAGCTTTCACTAACTTCCACTGATCATGTTCCTCACTTTCTTCCACCCTTACAAATCCATCATCCTTAATTTAATATCTTTTTTTTCCTTTTCCATCCACTAAACACACAAAAAATGCATAAAATTCCACTCCACCCTCAATATTCCACTTCAATTCAACTAAGTTAATTTTATTCCACCCTTACTAGTGTATCTTCCTTAATTTAACATCTTTTTCTCCTTTTTCCATCCACCAAACACATAAAAAAATGCTTAATATTCCACTTCATCCTCCACTAACCAGCTCCACTTACCTTTTGTTTCCTAGAGGCAGTTTTCTCCACCTTTACAAATTTAACCCTTCTTTTTTTTCTTCTTCCATCCACTAAACACACAAAAACACTTTAAAATTCTGTTCCACCTTCCTTCAACTCCACTTACCTTGTTTCCTAGAGTCAGCTTTTCTCCACCTTTACAAATTTAACCCATCAAAATTTCTTTCCCTCTTTCCATCCACTAAACACACAAAAAAAACACTTAAAATTCTGCTCCACCTTCCTTCAACTCCACTTCAGCCTTCACTAACCAGCTCCACTTCCCTCAGGTTCCCTGGTGGCACAGTGAACAGGTGGGAGAAGATAGCGGAGATGATGGGGCGGACAGTGTTTGAGGTCACCAAGATGTCCAGCAAATTGAAATCCAGTTTGACACAACGATCCACTGAAGCTGAAGACACTGAAGAGACCGTTCCTGCTGTCAAGGTGTGTGTGTGTGTGTGTGTGTGTGTGTGTGTGTGTGTGTGTGTGTGTGTGTGTGTGTGTGAAGGAGGGGAGTAAGCTTATGGTGTCCTGTCTCTGTGCAGTCTCCAAGCAATAATGATGAAAAAAAAAAAGAAAGAAAGGGAAGGTTTGTAAGATATTTAAAAGTAAAAAAATATGAAAAGAAAAGAAAAGAAAGGGAAGGTTTTCATTCCTTTCACCACATGAACTAACAACTAGAACACTTATGAGGAGGTAACAAGCTTTCTAGAATGAATGAGGCTGCTATCTGTGTAAATCACTGTTTGATCTGCTGCAGTCTCTGACGAGACAGCCAGACGTTACTCTACGGAACGAGCTCAGAGCTCATTATTTCCGATCTTGGGATAGGTCTGAGACCAGGCACACACCACACACCGGGACAACAAGGTCACAACTCCTCGATTTACATCCCGTACCTACTCACTGCTAGGTGAACAGGGCTACATGAAAGGAGACACACCCAAATATCTCCACCCGGCCGGGAATCGAACCCGGTCATCTGGCTTGTGAAGCCAGCGCTCTAACCACTGAGCTACCGGGCCGTGTGTGTGTGTGTGTGTGTGTGTGTGTGTGTGTGTGTGTGTGTGATTCTTGAATCTATACTTTTTTGTATTTTTTATCTCCTTATCTGTGTAGAGTCTGTTTTTGAGGTCTATTCCCACCTTTTCTGCATTGTTATCTCTCTATCTATGGACAATCTGTTTTTGATGTCTCTTCTCCCACCTTTGTTTTCATCTTTTTTATCTCCTTATCAATGGCAAATCTTTTCTCAACATTGTTCCGCGACTTTCTTTTTTCTTTTCATTTTTTTTATCTCCTTATCTGTGAGAAACAATTTTTCATGTCTTCCACCCTTTTTTTATTTTATTTATTTAATTTTTTTTCATTTCCTTATCTATATATGGCATTTATTGTGGCACCTATTTGGATAATCTATACATCATTTATTGTGGCACCTATTTGAGTAATCTATATGGCATCTAACACCTTTTTATCATTCTTCTCTCTGTTCTTCCACACAGGTGAAGGTGAAGACAAAGGGAGAGAGTCGGAGTGATGCAGGGGCTGGCAGTGATGAGGCTTGGAGTCCGGTGCAGCAGAAGGCCCTGGAGAAGGCACTCAAACAGTTTCCCAAGGGCACCGACCAGCGCTGGGACAAGATTGCTAGAGCCGTCCCTGACAAGAGCAAGGTAGTGGTGGTGATGATTTTTTCTTTATTTTCTTTCTTTTATTGTTTGTTATTTTTCATTATTTTGCATTTTTTCCTCTCTCTCTCTCTCTCTCTCTCTCAAATCTTAATAAATAAATAAACTAATAAAAACACAAATTTTCAGGAGGACTGCATGATGCGATTTAAATTCCTGGCAGAGAAGATCAAGAAGAAGAAGATGGAGGAGTCTGAGAGGAGAGAAGAAGAGGAGGAAGGAGGAGGAGAAGAGAGGGAGGCTGAAGAGAGAAGGAAAGAGGAAGAAGTGGAAGAGGAGGAACAAACAACAACAATGACGATTAGAAGAAGAGACAACAGAAGAAGGAGGAAAAAAATGCTAGAAGAAGAGGAAGAGGAGGAGGAAGAAGAGGAGGAAGAAGAGGAGGAGGAGGAAGACTAGTGTAGCTATGTTGACTTAAATAATTATATCAAAAATTATATTGTAACTAGTGTTTCATAAGGTGCTGAGACATACACACACACACACACACAAATCTTTCAATTCTTTTTCTTTTTGTTGCTTTAGAAAGAAATAAAAATTCTCTCTCTCTTTCTCTCTGTCAAACATAATTTTTTTGCTTTTTGAATCTATTTATTTAGAATCTCTATCAGTTTTGAGTTAATTGCTATGAAAGGTGGTGAATCCTTTATAAAGTATGATCCAGTAGTCTTTTGGGGTGTTTGATTCCTTTGTTTGGGTTTCTACAAGTTATAATCTCTCTGTCAGCTCATAAATCCTTGAATCTGTTTAGCATTAGATTGTTATTGAGGTCAGTGTGCTCTCTCTCTCTCTCTCTCTCTCTCTCTCTCTTTTTCATCCCTGCCTTTATTATTTTTTTATTTATTTATTTCCTGCATTATCTCTATCTTTCTCTTTCTCTTATTCCTTTTTTATCTCCCTGTTTCTCCTTACCCTCTTTCTTCTACTTATCTATTATCCTTATTCCTTCCTTCATTATTTTCCTTCTATCTTTATTTATTTCCTATCTATTTTCTCTATTTCTCATTAATTTTTTTTTTTCCTGTTTCTCCTTGCCCTCTTTATCACCACAGCTACACAAATGTCCCCCTCCTCCCTACTGCCTTGCCTCTGCCCCCTCCCTCCCCTGCCAGACTGCCCTCCAACACCATCTCTCCCCTGCCAAACTGCCCCATACCCCCTACCTCCATCCCTGCTAATGAAAGTCAGGTGTGAGTTTGTACTTTCGTAATAAAAGGGAGGAAAAATTTATCATAACATCTATTCTTTGTCTCTCCTGAATTCTTATTGCTGGATTTATTATTATTTATTTTTTTTTTTATTTAATTATAATTTTTTATCTTTTTTTTGTGACCAATTAATATCAAGAGCAAGATTTATTGGTTTCTATTCTCAAAAATGTGTTTTGGCCCTATTTCAAAAGGCTTTATTTAAGTTTACACAAATTTTTAAGGTGTTTTTATGGTTCTAGAGGCAGTGACAAAATTTCTTCATTATTAATTGTAGAAACACTTTAAAACCTTGCTAATAATCTCTGTGGCCTTGGAAAACAATCATGGTGAGAGAACAGAGCATTTTTAAGAATGTTTTTATGATTCTGGTGACGGAATGACAAGATTTCTACATTATTAACTGGAGAAACACTTGAAAACCTTGCTAGTTATCTTTGTGGCCTTGGAAAACAATCATGGTGAGAGCAAAGTGTTTTCAAGGGTGTTTTTATGGTTTTAGAGGCAGAATGATATGATTTCTATATTATTAACTGGACAAACACTCTTGAAAACATTACTAATCATCTCTGTGGCCTTGGAAAACAGTTGTGGTAAGAGAACAAAGTGTTTTCAAGGACGTTTTTATGGTTCTAGAGGCAGTGACAAGATTTCTACAATATTAACTGGACAAACACTCTTGAAAACATTGTTAATCATCTCTGTGGGCTCGGAAAAGAGTGTTTTGAGGATATTTTTATAGTTCTAGAGGCAGAGTGACCAGATTTCTACATTATCAACTGGACAAACACTCTTGAAAACACTGCTAATCATCTCTGTGGCCTTGGCGTGGTGTACTGAGGTGTTGTGTGGAAATTATTGCAGCTTCAACCAACACACCACACGTCACTATACACATTCTCAGTCTAGATCACACTTCTACCAGCATTTCTACCCTATCGGAAAATGGAGTTTAGTTAGGTTAGGTTAGACTAGTTTAAAACCCCACTTTCCCAGGAGGTCCCCAAGCTTGTTAGACACGGAAAAAGAAATTTAAGATAAGGTTTATTGGTTGACATTGCAAATTTACTGTGGTGTGGCGAGGTGTGGTGTGATGGTAAAGGTAGATAGAGAAATATAAAGCTGGCAATATCAATCATTATAAAAGCAAAGAGAAGAGAAAGAGAGAAAATGAAGAAGAGAAAAGGTCAGACAGAGAGAACACGGGACAGAGACAACTTGTGGAGAGAGAGAGAGAGAGAGAGAGAGAGAGAGAGAGAGAGAGAGAGAGAGAGAGAGAGAGAGAGAGAGAGAGAGAGAGAGAGTGATACAATATACAAATGTGAGATAGTGAGATTAGTGAGACACATATATGGTCCACTTTGGTGACTATCCACTGGACTGTCCTTACCTGTTCTGTCTTCCTTCCTGTCTTCCTCTTCCTTCTTGTCTTCTGTCTTCCTTTCTGTCTTTCTCTTCCTGTCTTCCTTTCTTTGTCTTCTTCCTGTCTTCTTGTCTTCCTTTATGTCTTTCTCTTCCTGTCTTCCTTTCTTTGTCTTCTTCCTGTCTTCCTTTCTTTGTCTTCTTCTTATCTTCCTGTCCTCTTGTCTTCCTTTCCCTATTTTACTGTTCTCTTGTTCTCTTGTCTTCCTTTTTTCTGTCTTTCTTCCTCTTTTCCTGTCCTTTTGCCTACCTGTCTTCCTACTTTCCAATTTTCTTGTCTTTCTTCCTGTCTTACTGTCCTCTCGTCTTTTTGTCTTCCTTTCTTCCTGTCCAACACACGCCTGGCAACTTTATCTTTGTCCTCCTATCTTCCTGTCTTTGTCTTCCTTGTCTTTCAGTATTCCTCTTCCTATCTCCCTGTCTTCCTACCTTCCTCTTTCTGTCTTCCTTGTCTTTCTGTCTATCTCTTCTATCTTCCAGTTTTCCTTTCCTCCTGTCCTCCTGTCCCTTCCTGTCTTCCTACCTTCCTCTTTCTGTCTTCCTTGTCTTTCTGTCTATCTCTTCCTATCTTCCAGTTTTCTTTCCTCCTGTCCTCCTGTCCTTCCTTCCTGTCTTCCTCCCTCCTCACTGTCCAACACAAGACTGTCAACCCCCCCCCTCTCTCTCTCGCCGAGTCTCGAAGCAGTTCACTTGTTGATTCGAAGCTTGATTCACTTCTGACTCGATTCAAGGCTTCACATATTACTGGCAGGTTCTAAAGGGTTTTTTTCGCGTTGTTGTAAGGAGTAACTAAAACTGTCATTAAAAGCATAACATCTCAAGGGAATGCCAAAAAAAAAAAAAAAAAAAAAAAAAAAAAAAAAAAAAAAGTTCAATGCAGCATTTTAAGATTAAGTATATACTCTCTCTCTCTCTCTCTGGAAAAAAAATGCAGAAAAACACTATTATCATATTTTATTATCACAAAAACACTGTACAAGTTTTATCACTATCATCACCACCATCACTCACTCACTCACATTCACTCACACACACACACGAACAGTCTAATTGTCACTAACGACCTTCGCTCACTAGCTGCTAAGGTCCATAGTACACTACTGAAAGCACTGATAGTCTTCCTTGTCGCCTTGCCTTCTACAGTGGGACGGGAATCGAAGCCAGGGTACCGTCTATGAACAAGGAATTTGCCAAAGAGCCAGGCACTGTGTAGGATGTAAATTTTAGCCCCTTCAGCACCAGGACGCGTTTTCATATTCATTCTGGTTACTATTTAATGGTATACAACTTCAGGAACTTATGTGGGGGGGGTTAAAATAGTGAAGACTGTGGCCATTAATCTTCTGACCTCCATAGACCCTTCCTAATGTCAATAAAATGTTCTAATCTTACCCAAAACCCACATTTCAATATTATTTTGGTTATCATTTGGTGGTATACAGCTTCAGGAACTTATGTGGGAGGTTAAAATAGTGAAAACTGTGGCCATTATTCTTCTGACCTCCATAGACCCTTCCTAATGTCAATAATCTTCTAATTGTATCCAAAACTCACATTTCTATATTAATTCAGATTATTTGGTGGTATACAGCTTCAGAAACTTATGTGGGGGGGGGGTTAAAATAGTTAAAACTGTGGCCATTAATTCTCTATAAACTCTTCCTAATATTAATAAAATGGTCTAATCGTACACAAAACTCATGGTAAAAATGCGTCCCAGTACTGAAGGGGTTAAGAGGAAGAAAAAGGCACAGGTGTGAATTAAGTGGAGAAATGATTGAGAGGAAAGTGATATATAAGAATTGCAGAAATGAATAATGAATAAATGAATGAATAAATACTTAAGCAATGAGTAAGTAGTTAGATATAGATAGATAAATAGATGGACAGATAGAAAACTAGGTAGAGAGATAGCCAGATAGATAGATAGATAGAGAGAATTAGATAAATGAAAAATATACATGATAAATAAATAAATTCACAATAAAAAACCCTATGAACATAAATGATAAGTGAAATAAAGAAAACAATAAATAAATAAACATGAAATATGAACTCTTTGGCAAAATGAGCTTAAATGAATAATAATAATAATAATAATAATAATAATAATAATAATAATAATAATAATGGTAATTTTTCAAAGAGAAGGTAAAGATGACAAATGGATACAAAAGCTAAATATTTTAAGATATACATAACTACACCAACAAACATACACACATACAATAACCCCTACAGAAAATTTGACTTAGCATTAATAAACTAAAAAATATTCATAATACCGTCATAATAATAAATAATTCATAACCTATACATACACACACACACACACACACACACACACACACACACACACACACACACACACACACACACTTAAGGCGATCATTTTGTACTATTATATACAGACAAACACCCTTACATCCTATATTGCCAAAAAATATTGCCTGAAACCTCTATATTATGGGTTTCAATTCCCTAAAAGGACCTCAAGTGGGTTCCAGTCCCTTAAAAAGACCTTATATGGGTTTCAATCCCCTAAAACAGATTCCAATACCCTTTAAAACAAGGTTCGCTATTTGAAACCCACTAATTTGGTTCCAATACTCAAACAACGTACAAAAAATGGATTCCAGTTTTCCAGCATTGTTCCAAAGTCAAAAAATAAATTCCAGAACCTTTAAAAACATGTTCCAGTCCTCCTCCAGAAATATGCTACATTTGGTTCCAGTACTCCAAAAATATAAATAGTTGTTCCAGTACTGTGCCTGGAAACATCACAAATGGATTCCAAAGAGGTTCCAGTACTGTGGAAGAGGATACAAACAACTCCAGTACTAAAAATAACTTGAGTAGGTTCCAGTACTGATTACAATTACAATTCCAGACATTTCAAATTGGTTCCGGTACAAAAATATTCCAGTGTTTCCAGGAATCTAAAAAAACAACATATCCCAGCACCATTCAAAGCACCAAAATGGATTCCAGTACCATTCAAACACCTTCCATTGGTTCCAGTACTGAAGAAAACGCCATTAGTACATTCCAGTACCTCAAAAATTACAAAGAAAATAAACAAATAGATTCCAGAGCTATTCCAGAACTAAATGCATTCTGAAACTGCCACGGAGAGCCTGACATTGGTTCCAGCACTCCTGAGAGAGAGAGAGAGAGAGAGAGAGAGAGAGAGAGAGAGAGAGAGAGAGAGAGAGAGAGAGAGAGAGAGAGAGAGCTTGATATATTAATCCAGCCTCACCAAAGGAGCTTCATTGCGTAAAAGTGGCGGGAAAACTGCAAAGATCTCAAGACTACCCTTAGGAACTCAAGCGAAGACCCTTACAGAACGCCAGGACCCTGAGATACCCTAACAGAAGACCCTAGAGAACCCAACAGGACCCTGGAGAACGCCAAGGCTACATAAGGCCACCACCAGAGGGCACCAGCACCACCACCAGCACCGCCGCCTGGTTCTCTCCATATAGGCAACCTTTTCAAGAGTCACCAATCATTAACATCACTACGGGTCTTTGTCCAATCAAGTACCGTGCTGGGTAGGGTAAGGCTGGCCAGGGAGAGGGTTAGAGGCACAGTTAGGGTCATTTGGGTTAGTGTAGGCTCCATAGGGTGCCTGGGAATAGGTGAAATGGTGGCCCGTACTGGTAACTGGGTACTGGAGAGGCTGGCAGTAACTGGATTCATAGTACAAGTCAGACACATATATACTGTCACTGGGGATCAAATGGTGGTCTGCCTGGTGGTCCTGCAGGCTCAGAAGATGCTCACCCACGCGTCCAGGTCCTCTTGTGTGAATTCTGGCACCAGAGTCTCCGGCAGGCCCAGCGGCGGCGGCGTCTCCACAGCGGGGCGGCGAGACAACACGTGGCAGCGCAGACTGAACCGCACCACGTCCCCCGGCGCGCCGATTTGGGACGGAGCTGTCTGGGGGGCACGCGGGGTATTAGTTGTGTGTGGGACAGGCATAACTTATCTATTTTTATTCATTTCTTCATTTATTGCTACTGTTTGGGGTATCGTGGAGTATTAATTGTGGGAGACGAGCCTAACTTATTTATTTGGTCTATTTCTTCATTTATTGCTACTTGCATTACTTTGATTATTATTTTTTTACTGTGCGTGTAAGCCTTGTTTATTAATTCTACCTACTTTTCTAATGTAATAGAGGGAAACTGATAAATGACACCAAAAACAAATAATAAATAAAAAGGTTCATTTACTTGCATAAAATTAACCAGAAAAAGATGTCTTGGAACCTCTCTCTTAAAAAAAATGAAGTGGGAGACGGGACTAAATATTTTCTTTTGTTTATTTCTTTATTTTTGCTACTTTATTACTTTGATTCATTTGTTTATAGTGTGTGAGCCGATAGAGCAATTCATTTACTCATTTTATTAACTCTATTCTGCAATTATTTAATATGTTGACTTTTTATTAATTATCCGTACCTTTTTATCACAATTTATTTATTTATTCATCTTTCTACTCTTTTTGAATAGAAAGAAACAATAAAAATCTTCAAAAAATCACGAAAATAAAAAAAAGTACCAGAGAAAACGTCACCATTTAAAGGGAGACTCCTACAAACATCACATACACGTATCTAAAATATTAAGGGAGATTTTGCAAGGCCACTCCTACGTGAACATGGACAATTTACTCACCGCTGTACTGAAACTGGTCCTGCTGGAGGGCTGAGGGGTCCAGGGCGGAGGGCGGGGACAGGAGGAGGCCGGGGGGCGTTTGTCCTCTCGTCTCTTCGTCAGGAGAATGTATCTACAGGGAGAAGAGAGAGATAATGGGTGAAATAGATAGATAGATAGATAGATAGATAGGTAAATAGATAAACAGATAGTTAGATAGATAGATTGATTGATTGATTGAACACACAGAACACTCTTAAACACCTTTATAATACCCAAAACACCTTTGTAACACCACAAAACACCCTTAATAATTTATTAACACACATTTCAGGCGATCATTTTGCAGTACTATAATAGACAAACGCCCTTACGTCCTATATTGCTAAAAGGATCTTAACTGGGTCCTAATTCCCTAAAACAGTTTCCAATACCCTTTGAAAACAAAGATTCGCTATTTGAAACCTATTAATGTGTATATTGAGGGTTCTCAATCCCTGAAACAGCTTCCAATACCCTTTAAAAACAAGATACGCTATTTGAAACCCATGAATGTGTATATTACGACTTCAAATTCCCTAAAAGAACCTTAAGTGGGTTTCAATTCCCTAGAAAAGGTTCCAATACCCTTTAAAAACAAGATACGCTATTTGAAACCCATTAACGTGGTTCCAATAGTAAAAACCTCACCTTTCTCTTAGCCAGTGCTTGTTCCTTCGCTGTGTGGTTCTTGACGTGTTTTCTGAGTGATGAAGGATCTGTGTAACGCTTCTTGCACCCCGCCACGGAACACACATACGGTTTCTGAAGAGAGGTACAGAAAAATAAAGTAAGAATAGATGGATAAGGGCGATAGAAAAGGTGATGCATGATAGATAATAGAGATGATTGAGATAAATTAAGATGATAAATTGATGCGTGAATTAATGCTACTACTATTACTGCTGCTGCTGATGTTACTACTACTGCTATTGCTGCTGTTACTACTACTACTACTACTACTACTACTACTACTAATAATAATAATAATAATAATAATAATAATAATAATAATAATAACAACAACTACTACTACTGCTACTGCTACTATTACTACTATTACTACTACTACTACTACTACTACTACTACTACTACTACTACTTCCAGTCACTCATAACTCCTTTCTCAGTCTATCATTTCCTCCCAGCCTCTCTCAGCCATTCTTCGCCATTTTTAGTCTTTCCACCCTGAAATACCCTTAAAACACCGCAAGAACACCCCAAAACATCCCAGAATAATCATAAATACCCTTAAAATATCCTAAAACACCCCAGAACACCCTGAAATAACTTTAAGCACCCTAAATGACCTTTAAACACCCTTAAAACTTCTCAATAACTCCTCAAAAACTTTTAAAAAATCCTATGCCCTATAACGCCACAAAACACCCTTAAAACACACTCAATACACTCTTAAACACCCTTAAACACTCTTAAACACCTTAAAAAAGAACAAGACACCGTCAAAACACCCTAAAACTCCTTTAAACTCCCTATAACACCCAAAAACACCCTTAAAACACCAAGAACACCACAAAACACCCATAAAACAGCACAAAACACCCAAAAACACCATTAAAATACCCCCGAATACCACAAAACATCCTTAAAACACCACAAAACAGTCTTCAACACCCGACTCACCGCATCGACGTGTGTTCTCTGGTGTTTGGCGCGGTCAGAGGAGTTGGAGAAGGCCTTCATGCAGTGAGGGTACACGCAGATGTAAGGACGCTCCCCCGTGTGACTCCTTAGGTGGATCTTGAGGTTTTCCAGGCGAGAGAAGGCTTTAGTG
>NC_059258.1:397570-400070 GCF_017591435.1 Portunus trituberculatus | reverse complement strand
TCTCTCTCTCTCTTTGTCCTATGAATTAATTATATACTCTTATCAAACTCTCTCTCTCTCTCTCTCTCTCTCTCTCTTTCTCTCACCGTGGTCTCTGTAAAGGTACACACAGGTAAACTTAATTAACTTCTTCAGGTAATTGATTGGGTGCAATGTAAATGGCTACGCACACACACACACACACACACACACACACACACACACACACACACACACACACACACACACACACACACACACACTAACCACTAACTAACCACTACACACCGCGTAGTGTAGTGGTTAGCACGCTCGACTCACAATCGAGAGGGTCCGGGTTCGAGTCCCGGCGCGGCGAGGCAAATGGGCGCGGCTCTTAATGTGTGGGGTGTGTTCACCTAGCAGTAAATAGGTACGGGATGTAACTGGAGGGGTTGTGGCCTCGCTTTCCCGGTGTGTGTTGTGTGTTGTTGTCTCAGTCCTACCCGAAGATCGGTCTATGAGCTCTGAGCTCGCTCCGTAATGGGGAAGACTGGCTGGGTGACCAGCAGGCAACCGACGTGAATTACACACACACACACACACACACACACACACACACACACACACGTGTGTGTGTGTGTGTGTGTGTGTGTGTGTGTGTGTGTGATAAGGTCGTGATACGGTTATCTTTAGTATCTTCCTATTCAATTGTTTGTTCTTCTTAGGTAACTCTGTCTCTCTCTCTCTCTCTCTCTCTCTCTCTCTCTCTCTCTCTCTCTCTCTCTCTCTCTCTGCTAAGAACTTTTACTATTTATCTACTCTTATAAAACTCTCTCTCTCTCTCTCTCTCTCTCTCTCTCTCTCTCTCTCTCTCTCTTCCAGTTCAATAGCTAGGTTCGTTCTGGTTCACTGGTTCGCTTCAGTGGTCCGAACATTTTCACACGTAACATTAAAAAAACACCCATACAATTAACACGTATTTTCCGCAAGTTTTCGCTCACCTTCACTGCTGCTGTCCCACGTTATCCTGTATGTACGAAATATTAATGGAAACCCACTGAAATAAGAGACACTTTTCACTACACTTCGTTCACCTTTAATAGATTATAGCATGATATAATTTTTCCTCCTTTCACTGTCATCATTATCATCAGCAGACGCATTTTCATCATTTTCTTCCGCTATTTCTTGGTTTTCTTTTTTTCATTTTTTTTGTCTACTTTCAATTTTTTTTCAAGATTTTCTAGTTTTCATATTTTAACTTTTTCGTAATATTTTCCTAGTTTTTATTTCTTTTTTACTTTTTTCGTAAGATTTTCCTAGTTTTTTCTTAAATTTGTCTGTTTTTTCTTAAGATTTTCCTAGTTTAATTTTTTTTTCTTAAGATATTTTCAGTTGTTCTTAAATTTCTCAACTTTTTTTAAGATATTTTCAGCTTTTCTTGATTTTTTTACTTTTTCTTAAGATAGTCCAGTTTTTTCCTTTATTTTATCCATTTTTTCTTAAGATATTCCAAGTTTTTCTTAATTTTTTACTTTTCTTAAGATATTTTCAGTTTTTCTTAATTTTTACTTTTTCTTAAGATATTCCAGTTTTTTCTTTATTTCATCCATTTTTTCTTGATATTCCTAATTTTTTTATCTATTATTATTTTTAAAGATATTCACAGTTTTTTTAATCTTTGTATAGTTTTTCTTCAAATTATCAACTTTTTCTTCAGATGTCTTTTATTTTTTTTATCTTTTGTTAATTTTCTTTAATTTTTCAACATTTTCTTAATTTTCTCTATTGTCAAGGTGAAAAAAAGGAGAAATTGTTGTTTTTTTATGTTCTTCAGTCATTTTTATAGTATTTTTTTATATTTTCATTCATTAATTATCTTTTTCCTGTAATGTAGCAGAATATTTCATTATTTTCCTTTTAAAATTCTACAATAAGTTTTTTTTATTTTCTTAAGATTTATTGTTTTCATTTCTTTAGTTTTATTTTCATTTATTCGTCCATTAATTTTTTTTTCCCTGTGATCCAATATTTCATGATCTTCTCTTCACAATTCTATCAATAATGGAAATAATCATACTTTATTCATTTCATCAACTTTTTTTCATTTCCCTAAGATTTATTTCCATTTCTTTGGCATTTTCAATATTTTTTTTCATTCATTCATTTCTTTTTCCTGTAATGCGTTCAAAGATTTCATTAATATATTTTTTTTCACAATTCTACCAATAAGTCTTTCGTTTCATAGTTTATTCAATTCACCAACAATTTCTTTAATTTTCTTTCATTTTTTTCATTCATTAATTTATTTTTCTATAATGTGTTCAAAGATTTCAGAATTTTCTCTTCACAATTCTATCAATAATTGTGTGTGTGTGTGTGTGTGTGTGTGTGTTTATTAAAATTTTCTTGTGTGTGTTTTTAATAGTCATTATTTCCTTCTATATGTGTCTCTTATTTCATTTCGTCTGGTTTTTTTTTCTTTTTTTCAACTTTCATTTTTTTTTCGAGTTTATTTTGTGTTTTCATTCCCTCGTGT
>NC_059258.1:367570-372570 GCF_017591435.1 Portunus trituberculatus | reverse complement strand
ACACACACACACACACACACACACACACACACACACACTCTACCCACTCACCCAATACTCTACCACTCCAGATACCCCTTCCAAGACCCACACTGACAGCCCTTCCTCACCTGCAGCGCCTCCTCCACCTTGGTAAACTTCTGGGCATTCGACACCTCGTTATCGTAAGGGTGTTTGGCTAGGAAATGATACTTGCGTCCCAGCTTGAGCCCGTAGCGAGAGAGGCGGGAACTCTGAGACAGCCCGTCGTAGAGGTAGTAGAAAATGTGAAAGTTACCTCGTTTCTGTTGAGGTGAAAGAAAATGGATTTGGTGAATGTAGGATTTGTATTCAGAAGCGCTTTGTTCTCTCTCTCTCTCTCTCTCTCTCTCTCTCTCTCTCTCTCTCTCACCAAGACTGTTTTCCAAGGTCACAGAGATGATTAGTGGGTATTTCAAGAATGTTTCTCCATTTCATAATGTATAAATCTTGTTAATCTGCGTCTAACACCACAAAAACGGCCTTCAAAACGCTTTATTATCTCTCCACGATCGTTTTCCAAGGCCACAAAGATGATTAGTGGTTTTCAAAACTGTTTCTTCAGTTAATAATGTAGAAATCTTGTTAATCTGTCACTAAAACCATAAAAAACGCCCTTAAAAATGCTTTACTCTCTCAGTACAGTATGACTTAACGGGGTTTTCAAGTTTATAATGTCGAAATCTTGTCACTCTATCACTAGAATCATAGAAACACCTTGAAAACTCTTTGCTCTCTCACTTTGACTATTTTCCAAGACCACAGAGATAAGTAGAGGGGTTTTTTCCACTTAATATGTAGAAATCTTGTCACTCTGCCTCTAGAACCATAAAAATACCCTTGAAAACTCCCGACTCTCACAAGAATCTCTTAACCTTCTTCAGCTACTTAAACACTAACTCTCACACTTTCTTATGCTTCCAGACACACCCAATCCTTTTCCAGTCACTCTTAACTCTCTTCCAGTCACTCTTAACTCTCTTCAAGTCACTCTCAACCCTCTTTCAGTCACGTTAATACTCGCTCTCACACTTTTTATGCTTTCAGACACTCTCATTTCACTATCAGCACCTCTCACTTTTTTCCAGCACCTCTCTCCCTCTCCCAACACTCTCCCAGTAAGACAAACACTTACTCTCACTGATCATGCTTCCAGATCCTCTCATTTCACTTCCAGCACCTCTTCTTCCTCCTTTCCAGCACCTCTCACCTCTCTTCCACCTCCCTCTCTCCCTCTCTCTCTCCCAGCCTCTCACCTGCCTCTCTCCGTGACTCTGTACTTGTCCAGCATCATGAGCCACACCAGAGCTCCGGACACCTTGCCAGTCTTGGAGAAGGTAATGTCGAAGTAGCGAGCGTGGCGTGTTGAGTCACTGTTCAGCTGAGTCACGGCGTTCCCAAAGGCATCCAGAATCACGCAGACCTTCTTGATTTTGTCGATAAGGCCTGGGTTGCTCTGTAAAGGGGTAGTGGTGGTGGTGGTAGTGGTGGTGGTGGTAGTGGTGGTGGTGGTAGTAGTAGTAGTAGTAGTAGTAGTAGTAGTAGTAGTAGTAGTAGTAGTAGTAGTAGTAGTATTTTTAAAGTGATGTTTTAGCTAATTCTCAAAATTTCTTTCTCTATATTTGTTTTCTTCTGGATTTCTTTTCACACACAGACACACACACACACACACACACACACACACACACACACACACACACACACACACACCAATGTCTTCCTAAACACCCCCTAACACAAAAAGATAGACTCTCTCTCTCTCTCTCTCTCTCTTAGACCCCCAAAACACACACCAATCCCTCCCTAACACACACACACGGACTCACCATGCCAATGTAACACAGCTGACTGACAACTTGGTGAAAGGAGAAGGTCTTGCCGCTGCCTGACTCCCCGGACAGCACGATGGTTTGGTGCTCCTTGTTGTGCATCATGTCTTGGTGAGCACGGTCAGCGATGGCAAACACGTGGGGATCGTTCTGGCTCCTTGTTTTTGACTTATATTTAACTTGTGTCTGGGGGTGAAAAAAAAGTGTTATTTGGGTGTTTTTTGAGGTGTTTGTAGAGTGTTTGGTTTAAATAAGAGGGTTTGTCTATTTTTTTTCGCGTGTTTGGGTTAAAAAAAGAGAGTTTATCGTGATTTAAAAGGTGTTATTTTGGTGTTTTTTTGAGGTGTTTGTAAAGTGTTTGGTTTAAATAAGAGGGTTTGTCTATTTTTTTCGCGTGTTTGGGTTAAAAAAGAGAGTTTATCGTGATTTAAAAGGTGTTATTTTGGTGGGGTTTTTAGGTGTTTGTAAAGTGTCTGGTATAAAAAAGAGCGCCTGTCTATCTTTTTTGCGTGTTTGGGTTTAAAAAAAGTTTATCGTGATTTAAAGTGTTATTTGGGTGTTTTTTTGAGGTGTTTGTAAAGTGTCTGGTTTAAATAAGAGCGTTTGTCTATCTTTTTCGCGTGTTTGCGTTTTAAAAAAAATTGTTTATCGTGATTTTTCAAGGGATGATGAGTGAAAGTGTTTTTGACTTGTATTTAACTTGTGTCAGGAGATGAAAAGTTTTATTTGGGTGTTTTTGAGGATTTATCTTTATCAAGGGGCATTTCATTAGCGTTAGTGTTAAAAAGAAGTATTTTTTCAAGGGGTTAATGGACGAAAGACTATTTTTGACTTGTATTTATCTTGTGTCAGTGAGAGAAAGGATGTTATTGGGCTTATCATATTAAGAGGCATATTCTTCAGTGTTTGGGTTGGAAAGAAGTGTTTTTTGAATGAAAGAATTAACAACATACTAACACAGCACCACCACCACCACCACCACCACCACCACCACCACCTCACCTCCTCATCATACTTGGCCTTCATACTAAAAGGGTTGACTGCAAGAAGGACGTCAGCCACCCAGGTATAGATCTTGCCCTCCTTCCAGCGAGAGTACAGAGTGTCCAGCACCACCTGACCGGGAGAGAGAGAGAGAGAGAGAGAGAGAGAGAGAGAGAGAGAGAGAGAGAGAGAGAGAGAGAGAGAGAGAGAGAGAGAGAGAGAGAGAGAGAGAGAGAGAGAGAGAGAGAGAGAGAGAGAAGAGGATGAATAACAAGATAAGGATGATAAAGAGGAGGAGGAGGAGGAGGAGGAGGAGGAGGAGGAGGAGGAGGAGGAGGAGGAGGAAAAGAGAGAAAAATAATATAAATGACAAATTCAAATAATGATAAAGATAATGAAGAATAAAAAGAGTAAGAGAAAGAGAAGAAGAGGAGAAGAAGGAGGAGTAAAAGGAGGAGGAGGAGTAAAATAAATGTTTGACATAAACAATTAGGAAAAGAAGATGGCACACACACACACACACACACACACACACACACACACACACACACACACACATACCTCGTCATTGAACATCTCGAGGCTGGCCAAGTCATCCACCACCATCTTTTTGGCAATCCCGCGTCTCTCAGTCTGCAAGGAACAAGCACACAAACACACAAACACACATTAATTTTCCCCCTTTCATTTATTATTTATCTATATTATTTTCATTTATCTTTTATCTTATTATTTCATTATTTTCAACACACACGAAAAAAAAAGAAAAATGTCACTTGTATTATAGAAATTTAGGAAAACAGTTCTTATCAATATTATTTTTTAGGGTTTTCTTATTCAAATTCCTAAAACTACTTCAATTTATCTCTCCTCTTCGATTTTTCCTCACTTTTCTGCCTATTTGAACGCTTTCCTTTCATTTTAGTGTAGTTGAACATATACGAATAATTTAAGACAGAGGTTTCAATTCTCATCCCTTTCTTTCGGCTCTTTCGCACCTGCACGGGAACTGGCGATTAAGTAGGGCCCTTATTTTTACTCTTACCCTTGTCCAATTTTCTCCTTATGTTAGAAAAAGAGAAAAAAAATAGAGATAAAAAAAAAAAAGGATGAAAAAACAGTGTAGGTTCATAGTATCACCTTGAGGTATCCCTGTCTTGCGATGCCTGTCATGGGCCGCTCCTTCTGGTAGTCTGGCGTGAGCAGTCTCTTATGTTCCGCCACCAGCTTCTTCTTCACCTGGAATAGAGAGAATAGAAGGTTTAGCTAGTCTTCTTCTTTTTCTTCTTCTTCTTGTCCT
This sequence comes from Portunus trituberculatus, assembly GCF_017591435.1. NCBI lineage: Eukaryota > Metazoa > Arthropoda > Malacostraca > Decapoda > Portunidae > Portunus > Portunus trituberculatus. The sequence continues at coordinate 368,439 of NC_059258.1, read as the reverse complement.
CCTCCTCCTCCTCCTTCTATTCCTCCTTTTTTTTTTCTTCTTCCTTTCTGATTATTTACAATTATATTTACGTTGTGTATTTTCTTTTTTTTTTTATTACTTTTTTTCTACTCTTGAGAATTGATTAATGATACAGGTACTCTCTCTCTCTCTCTCTCTCTCTCTCTCTTAAGGTAGCGCCCAGAAAGTCTACGGTCAGACATTGCTACATTTAACTAACTCTACGGTGTATATATGTATCTTTCATATCTCTCTCTCTCTCTCTCTCTCTCTCTCTCTCTCTCTCTCTCTCTCTCTCTCTCTCTCTCTCTCTCTCTCTATTTCTTTATCTTCCTCTTTCTTTCTCTTTATATTTCTTTCTCTTTATATTTATTTCTCTCTCTCTCTCTCTCTCTCTCTCTCTCTCTCTCTCTCTCTCTCTCTCTCTCTCTCTCTCTCTCTCTCTCACTCACTCACTCACTCACTCACTCACTCACTCACTCACTCACTCACTCACTCACTCACTCACTCACTCACTCACTCACTCTCTCACTCACTCACTCACTCACTCACTCACTCACTCACTCACTCACCTCGGCGGGGTCTTCTGGCACGGAGGTGATGAAAGGATGCTCCAGAACTTCCACCATCACGGGGCGGTGGTCAGGCGTCTTCACCAGGCATCTGAGGGCACCAGGAGGAAGGTCAGGGAAAGTCACAGTAGCTTGGGTTAGATTTGTTAGGTTAGGTTAGGTTGGGTTAAGTTAGAGAAGGGTTGTATGGGTTAGGTTAGGTTAGGTTGGGTTGGGTTAGGTTAGGTTAGGTTAGACGAGGGTAGGATGGATGAGGTGGGTTAGGTTAGGTTAAGTTGGGTTGGGTTGGGTTGGGTT
>NC_059258.1:360070-362570 GCF_017591435.1 Portunus trituberculatus | reverse complement strand
AATATTTAACATTATTACACGTTGTTCTGTCCACCTCTCTAATGCAGGAGTTAACCAGTGCTGTCAATCATTCACCACTACTCTGTCCACCTCTCTAATGCAGGAGTTAACCAGTACTCTCAGTCATTCACCACAATTCTGTCCACCTCTCTAATGCAGGAGTTAACCAGTACTCTCAGTCATTCACCACAATTCTGTCCACCTCTCTAATGCAGGAGTTAACCAGTACTCTCAGTCATTCACCACAATTCTGTCCACCTTTCTAATGCAGGAGTTAACCAGTACTCTCAGTCATTCACCACAATTCTGTCCACCTCTCTAATGCAGGAGTTAACCAGTACTCTCAGTCATTCACCACAATTCTGTCCACCTCTCTAATGCAGGAGTTAACCAGTGCTGTCAATCATTCACCACTACTCTGTCCACCTCTCTAATGCAGGAGTTAACCAGTACTCTCAGTCATTCACCACAATTCTGTCCACCTCTCTAATGCAGGAGTTAACCAGTGCTGTCAATCATTCACCACTACTCTGTCCACCTCTCTAATGCAGGAGTTAACCAGTACTCTCAGTCATTCACCACAACTCTGTCCACCTTTCTAATGCAAGGGATAACCAGTACTCTCAGTCATTCATCCCTTTGTCTGGTAAACTCTGGACCACCTTACCTACTTCTACATTTCCTACTTCCTATGGCTTGACTTCGTTTAAGAGAGAGGTCTCAAGACATTTATCCCTTTATTGTGGCTAACACTCTCAAACCTGTAAGGAGACTGGCAACTAAATGGGCCTTTTTTTTTTTTTTTTTCGTTTCATGTTACCCTTGGCCAGCTTTCCTCTCTCACATAACAAGAAAACAGTAATCCAATTGTGCACTTCCTCAGACACATACCTAAGACACAGTTAAGAATAGACTGACAATACGTGGCTCGTCTTCTCAAATACTTCTGTGGTTTACCTCCATTTCAAAAGGCTTTATCTAAATTTACACGATTTATTTAAGATGGTTTTACGGTTCTAGAGGCAGAGTGACAAGATTTCTATATTATTAATTGGAGAAACACTCTTGAAAACCCCGCTCATCATCTCTGTGGCCAGGAAAACAGTCATGGTGAGAGAACAGAGCGTTTTTAAGAAGACAAGCCTGGTTTCTGAGTGTTTCTCCTGTGAATTGTGAAGTTATCTTGTCCATTTTGTAGTTACCTTGTTCATTTGTCATTAGAGCCATAGAAACACCCTTGAAAACTTGTCATTTAATCCCTTCAGTACCATGACACGATTTCATATTTATTCTGCTTACCATTTGGCGCTTCTATGCAGCTTTGGAAACTCATGTGGGTGGTTGAAATAGTGAAGACTGTGGCCATTAATCTTCTGACCTCCATAGAGTCTTCCTTATGTCAACAAAATCGTCTAATCACATCCAAAATCATGACTTTTTCTTCTTTCTTTTTAAATCCTTCTCTTTTGCTGTTCTTTATTTCCTTCTTTCCTTTCTTTCTATCTCTTTTTTTCTTATTTTTTCTATCTTTCTTCTTTCCTTCATTCAGTCATCCAGAAAGTAAACCTTACTACTACTACTACTACTACTACTACTACTACTACTACTACTACCACTACCACCACTACTACTACTACTACTACTACTGCTACGTTTTGAAATAGTAGAGCTGCTGGAGTGTTAATGAATTTGGTCCTTAACGCAAATAAAAATTCACTAATGGACAAGAACAAATACTTCAAAAAATAAATATTTCTAGTCTACAACTGTGAGCTTACTGACAGATCACTAGACACTCACCATTCTCCTTGTCAATCGCCTCAAACACCTCTCCGTAAGTCCCCGTGGCAATGACTTTCTCCAGTCCGAACCTTTCCCCTGGGTCAGGTAAGGAGCGGAAGTCCAGGTGTCTCCCTAGCCCCTCGTACGCCATCTCCTCTGGGGCGCCTCACCTGTGGGAATAAAGCAAATTGTGGGTTTATTTCGTTGTTATAGTTATTTTTCTTTATTTTATTTTTATTTTTAGCTATTCATTTCATCTTTCTGTGGTGGTGGTGGTGGTGGTGGTGGTAGTAGTAGTAGTAGTGTGTGTGTGTGTGTGTGTGTGTGTGTGTGTGTGTGTGTGTGTGTGTGTGTGTGTGTGTGTGTGTGTGTGTGTGTGTTTTTTTCCACTGTACTTAACGAAAAAAAAAATGTTTGAAAGTGAATGAGAAATGAAAATAAAATAGAATAATATAATGATACGAGAAATAAGAATGAAAAATACTAATAGAAAACACAAGAAAATAATAACAAAACAAAAAGAAAATTAAAATAAAAATAATAAAGAAAATAATAAACTAAACATTTCTTTTCCGTGTTTTTTTTTTTGTCTCATTTGAGGAAAACAAGGAAAAAAGACTTCATCGTGTGTTTTACGAGTTTGTGAGGAAAATGCAGGAAAATGAAGGAAATATAACGAATGAAGGAAAATGAAGGAAGGAAATAAAGGAAAATGAAG
>NC_059258.1:350070-355070 GCF_017591435.1 Portunus trituberculatus | reverse complement strand
AGAGAGAGAGAGAGAGAGAGAGAGAGAGAGAGAGAGAGAGAGAGAGAGACTAGTTTATGAAGGAAGAAAGGAAAAAAATAGTGAGTGAATGAATGAATGAATGAAAGAAGAGGAAGAGGAAGAGGAAGAAAAAAAAAATTAAGTGAAACAAATACAGATGCTGAAATAGAAAGAGATGAAGAATGTGTGTGTGTGTGTGTGTGTGTGTGTGTGTGTGTGTGTGTGTGTGTGTGTGTGTGTGTGTGTGTGTGTGTGTGTGGTTTCTTCACCTGTTGGCATCTCTCTCTCTCTCTCTCTCAAGAAAAAAAAACTTGGTCAAAATGCAATTGTTTATTTATTTATTTCATTTCTAATCACAAATTTATTCAATGAGAAAATATGAACTGGCTTTTTATCATCAATACACCAAAATTCACCTATTCTAACCTCTCTCTTATATAATCTACCTTTGACCTGACCTTACCTTTGATCAAACCTAACCTCACCTTTATATAACCTAACTTGACCTGACCTTACCTAATGTTCATCTGACCTGACGTAACCTAACCTAACCTTTATATATCATAACTTAACTTTACCTGACTGTACCTAACCTTTATCTGACCTCACCTCACCTTACATAACCTAACCTTATGTAACTTAAGCTCATCTAACCTCACTTTTACCTCAGCTTATTTGATCTCACCTCACCTTTACATAACCTAACCTAGCCTGACATGACAGCACCGTGGAATGATCAGTTACAACCAATAATGTATTACTTACGTTAGCCAGAGAATGTTTGGCGGCGGACATGTTCGTGTGTCACCAGCAAGTACCCACACTGCTGTCCGCTTTGTGTCCCTAGTTGGTCTCTGATTACTGAGAGGCTACACATACACTGTTCTCTTCGTTATTATCACTATTACCACTGTCTTCGTCTTCACCATTCTCACCGCCAGCGCCTTGTCCTGACTGCTTGCCTGCCATCCACACCCACCCCGTCCCGGGCCGTCCGTCCCTCACTCCCGTCATCCCTCCCACATGACTCTCTCTCTCTCTCTCTCTCGACCAGGGGTTCTCAACCTTGGGTAGTATGTTTCTATGTGGTAGTGTCTATAGGAACTGGTACCTCACAGGGAGAGACTATATGCCAGTGGTTCCCAACCTTTTGGCACTCGCGACCCCGTAACCTACAAGTTTGAAACCCATATGACTCCCTACTTAGAGGCTACTATCAGCAGCTTAATTTTTCTTTAGTTTTATGTGAAGGCGAGGAAAAGAATGACACGCATACGTACACACATTATATCACCCAATGACATTGAACTATTGTTGCACACGATTTGTTTTACACCGACAAAATTCGTGTGCGTGGGTGCCAACACAGTCACTCCACACTATAGCAGCTGGCGGGGATGAGCGACAGCTCGCCGCAGTCGCAATGGGGAGCCACATCCTTGCCACGACGTGGAGTGGTACTAACGAAACCTTGTGTGTGTCTATGTCTGTATGTCTGTGTGTGGTTAAACTTGTTAGTGTGTGTATGTGTGTATTCTGAGACCACCTCTCTCTCTCTGAATGAAAGAGGAAGAAAGAACAAATTAAGTGAAACAAATACAGATGTTGAAATAGGAAGAGATGGTGTGTGTGTGTGTGTGTGTGTGTGTGTGTGTGTTTTATTCACCTGTTGGCATCTCTCTCTCTCTCTCTCTCTCTCTCTCTCTCTCTCTCTCAAGAAAAAAAAACTTGGTGAAAATGCAATTGTTTATTTATTTATTTAATTTCTAATCACAAAATCTAACTTTACCTAACCTAACCTAACCTAACCTCATATACATTAATCTAACGTCACCTCTTCATCTAACCTTGCTTTACCTAATCTCACATCACCTTGCCTCACCTTTACCTAATTTCACATCACCTTACCTAACCTTACCTTACCTAACCTCAGCTAACTTCACCTCATACATCCACTTCTACTGTTAACCTTAATACAAGTGAGTGCTGTATAAATTGTATCATTGCACTGTACAAAGCTGAGCACCGAACACACATAACATAAATAAATCGCTGAAGAAAATGACAAATAATTATAAGAAACGAAACAAAATTGCTGAATAAAAAATGACAAAATGCTGAATAAAATGAAATCCCCCCCTAAAAATCGCTGAACAAAATAAAAAATACAAAAAAAAAAAAATGCTGAACAAAATGACAAACAAATATAACAAACAAAACAGAATTGTTGAATAAAAATGACAAATAAAATCCTGATTAAAATGAAAACAAAAAAAATGCTGTACAAAATGAATAAAAAAAAAACAATTAACAAAATGAAAAGACAAAAAATGCTGAACAAAATAAACAAAAAAATGCTGAACAAAATGAAAAACCAAAAAAAATGCTAAACAAAATGAAAAACCAAAAAAATAAAAAATAAATAGCTCAACAAAATTAGATGAAATTCCTAAATAAAATAAATAATAATAACAACAACAACAACAACAAAACAACTACTACAACAACAACAACAACAACAACAAAAAATAATAATAATAATAATAATAATAATAATAATAATAATAATAATAATAATAATAACAACAACAACAACAACAAAACAAAACAACAACAACAACAATAATACTAATAATAACAATAATGACTAATAATAATAATAATAATAATAATAATAATAATAATAATAATAATAATCTTGTTCCTTTTTATCACAGTCTTGTTAAATAATTTCCTTCTAATAGTCTTTTATTTATTTTTTATTTGTTTTATCTCTCTCTCTGATTTTTTTTTTTTTCATTTATTTAGTTATCTTGTCTTTCTTTTTTGTTCTGTTCCTCTATTTTCATATTTATTTTCCACTATGTCTATTTCTCTCTTCATTTCTTTTCTTCTCTATCTCTCTCTCTCTTTCTTTCTCTGTGTCTCTTCCTTGTTCTATATCCAATTATGTCTTTCAATTTTTCACATCTTTATTGCATTCCTCTCTGTTTCTCCCTCCCTCTTTCTCCTAAATTACACATACCTACATAGTCCGTCAGTCAGTCACTCAGTCAGTCAGTCATAGTCTTTCTTCTTCTCTTCTTCTTCTTTTTCCTCCTCCTCCTCCTCCTCTTTCCTCTTCTAATCCTTTTTCATCCCCTTTCTTTCTTTCTATAGAATCTCTCCTAATTCACTTCCTCTCTTTCCTCTTCTACTAGTACTACTACTACTACTTCTACTACTAGTACTACTACTACAACTATTATTACTACAGCTATCCTACAGACACATACCTAGAGCCAATCAGCCATTTAGCTAGTCTTTCCTCTCCTTGTGTCTAATTTATCCTGGTTCTCCTCCTCTCTTCCCTCCTACAGACTCAGCACAGTTTTGTGAATAATCTCAGTCCATTCCAGCAACTGCTGCTCTGTGATGGTCAGTGGAAGAGCAAATCTAATCTTGTCGCCGTGAGTGGGTTTGGCAAGCCGGCCGTTCTGTTTGAGTTGCAGACACACGTTCCAGGCGTCGAATTCTGTTTGGGGAGATACAAAGGGTGTTTATATGTGATTGGGGAAAGAAATACAGAGAGAGAGAGAGAGAGAGAGAGAGAGAGAGAGAGAGAGAGAGAGAGAGAGAGAGAGAGAGAGAGAGAGAGAGAGAGAGAGAGAGAGAGAGAGAGAGAGAGAGAGAGAGAGAGAGAGAGAGAGAGCGTCTATGTGTGTGTTTGGGGAGAGTAAAAAAAGTATTTAAGTGTGCTTGGGTAGTTTAAAATCAAGAGAAGGGTGTTTATGCATGCATGGGTAAAGAGAAAAGGTGTGTGTGTTTTTAGGGAGAGAGAAAATGGTGTTCAAGAGTATTTTTATGGTTCTGGTGATGAACTGGCAAGATTTTTAGTTTACTAAAGGGAGGAAATGTCTTGTAAATCCAGCCATTGTCTCTGTGGCTTTGGGAAATTGTCATAGTGAAAGATACTCATGTTTTTAAGAGTAATATACCCCACCCCCCGAGAACATAAAAGATATTAGAAGCAAAGCAAAAAAAAGAAAAAAAAAAAAAAAACCTGGTTCAAGGGAATCTCCCTTGGGGGGGCCCAGGCGGGTGCTGTCAAGAAATCCCCCAACAGCTGTTGTTTGGAAAGGGGAGGGGGGGGAGGGGGAGGGAGGGGGGGGGGAAGAGAGGGGGGTGGGAGAGGGGGGGGTGGGGGGGGGAGGGGTGGGGAAACTAAATTTTATTAATTTAATTTTAGTTTTTTTTATTAAAATCCAGTGGCGATTGGGCTTCAAAAAATTTCTTGGGCGGCTTGTGGTTTCGACCGTCCTTTTTTTTTTTTTTGGTAAACATTCACCTAAGCTGGGCAATAAGGTTTGGCCAAGGGCGAACGTTCTCCCACCCCCAACCCCAAACCAGGATGGGACGCGATCAACCCCCGACCCCCACCGGTGGCGGGGGGCCGCCCCCTATTTAAATCCAAAGGATAAAATATTCAAAAGAGTATTATTATTGTTCTGGTGATGGATTGGCAAGATTTCAAGTTTATCAAAGAGTGAAACTGCTTTGAAAACCTGGCTAGTTGTCTCAGAGGTCTTGTAAATTGTCATAGTAAAATATATTAGTATTTTTAAGTGTTTTTCTGGTTCTGGTGATGGATTGGCAAGACTTCAAGTTTATCCAAGAGAGAAACTGTCTTGAAAACCTGGCTAGTTGTCTTTGTGGCCTTGGAAAACTGTCATAGTGAAAATAAAAGGCACTTTTGAACACAGGCTTAAGGAAAGCAAATCTATTCACAAAACTCACTTTCATTAATCACTATGGCATTGAGAAGACCTCGGCCACGAACGATGGACACAATATCCTTAGGGAGTTTGCTCAGCTCCCCTCGCAGAATGTTGCCCATCTTGTGTGCATTGTCAGCCAGTTTCTCCACCTCCATCACTGTTAGGGCTGCTATGCCAACCTGAAACAGAGACACAACGAGAGGGTGAGTGAGTGTGTGTGTGGCTAGGGGAGGGATATGAGTG
>NC_059258.1:270070-347570 GCF_017591435.1 Portunus trituberculatus | reverse complement strand
ACACACACACACACACACACACACACACACACACACATCAACCACAAAGATAAAACCTAGACTAGAATATGCAGCAGTGATGTGGTGTGGCCAGTGGTCACAATACAGGCAGAAGGACATCAGGAAACTAGATAGAACCCAAAGGACTGCCACAAAGATGGTGCCAGAAAGACATAAGGAAATGGAACTACCAACTTTGAAGGATAGACAGGAGAGAGGAGGTCAAATAACAATGTATAAGCTAGTGAACTCCATGGAAAAGATAGACAGACAAGACCTGGTATCACTGATGGAGGATGGAGATAGACGAACAAGATCATGAAATGCAAATGTCTGAAGAACATTACAAAGTTCAGTTTTCCACACAGGACAGTGGACATCTGGAAAGGCTTAAGTGAAGAGATTGTAATGTCAGAGTGTGCACAAATTGAAGGAAAAGATGGATAAAAGTAGATAAGGAGACAAATCACTATGAGCCCCAATACAACCCTGTAAAGTACAACTAAGTAAATACACACACACAGACAGACAGACAAACTGACAGACAGACACACAGACCCATCCCTGAGATATCCATCCTGGGGCACCACCACTCCTGCCTCCCCCTGGATAGGCTCCACCATAAAGGCCGCCACAGTAGGGTCACTAAGCACCTCCTGCCGGGTCACAAGGAAGTTTGTGGTGCTCTCTTGCTCATCACACACACACATACAGAGAGAGAGAGAGAGAGAGAGAGAGAGAGAGAGAGAGAGAGAGAGAGAGAGAGAGAGAGAGAGAGAGAGAGAGAGAGAGAGATAAGTGCAGATGAACACAAAAAAAAAAGCTAGATAGAGACAAACAAACATATACACAGACAAGAGAGAGAGACAGACAAACACACACACACACACACACACACACACACACACACACACAAAAAAACATCATAAAACTCAACCTCCATCCACCACCACCATTACCTCGAGTGCAGCCAAGTCATCATAGGGCACCAGAGAGAAGCCAGGCATGTATGGACCAAAGCCACCATAGGCAGTTGGGTCAGTGGAGCTGGAGACTGCAGAGAGAGTACGCCCCCAAAAGTTATTATTGGCAAACACAATCTTGGCCTGGTTCGCCGGAATGCCCTTCTTCTCGTAGCCCCATTTCCTGGCTATCTTACAAGCTGTCTCTCCCGCTTCTACGCCTGTGAATATTGGGACTGTTAGGCTGGGGTTTGCTAGAAAGAGATTGGATGAAGTGGGGTGAGGTTAGGCTGGGGTGGGCTGGCATGAGCTGAGGTGTGGTGTTGTTTAGAGTTTAGTGTAGTTTAATTTAGTTTGATCAGGTAAGGTATGATAAGGTAAGGTAAGGAGCATAAAGTTAATTGCCTCTTGTCATTCTTATCTACTACTACTACTACTACTACTACTACTACTACTACTACTACACACACACACACACAGAAGAAAGGCACAAATTTTTACATGATGAACAATGCATTAAACTTAAGAAAAATTGAACTTAACCTCCCCAAGCCCCTCCCCCCCCCACACACATATATACATACAGGACAATCTGGATGAAACCATAATTCAAAACAAGGAATATTCAAGACTTTAAGGCTAAACTGGACCACTAAAGATAAGGAGACATGACACCACATAGCTGTAAAACACACACACACACACACACACACACACACACACAATCACTATGAAAGTAAGGAAGAAAAAATAAAATAAATAAATAAATAAACAGCCATACCAGTGTTCATGGGCAGCAGTTTATCGTAGCCAAACAGGGAGGTGACAAATTCCTCATATTCCCCCAGCACATTGTTATAGTAGGCTCGGGAGGTGAGGGAGAGGATGCCTGCCTGCTCCTGAAGGGCCTGCAGGATGCGTGGGTGATTGTGGCCTTGGTTCACCGCAGAATAAGCACTCAGGAAATCATAATACTTGCGGCCCTCCATGTCCCACAGAAACACACCTGCAATGGAGAGCCTTATGCAGGTTTGTCTGTGGTTTTGCTGTGTGGAGGACAAGAACACAATAGGGAGGCTGTGGCAAGCTGTGGCAGGGCTGTGGTAGAGCTGGGGTGCTGTGTGGAGAAGGACAGAGCAGGGATATAGTGGGAAGGCTGTGGGAAGGCTATGGCAGGCTGTGGCAGGACAGGGCTGCTGTGTGGACAGGACAGGACAAGAGAAGGAGATAGTAAGGAAGCTGTGGGAGGCTGTGGCAGGGCTTGGGTGCTGTGTGGAGAAGGACAGAACAGGGAGACTGTAGGGAGGCTGTGGCAGGGCTTGGGTGCTGTGTGGAGGAGGACAGGACAGGGAGACAGCAGGGAAGCGGTGGCAGGGCTTGGGTGCTGTGTGGAGGACAGAAAACCATTATAAAAGTTTTATTCAAGTTTAAAGACATTTTAAAGTTTTTAAGGCATTTCTTTCACATTACTATACTTCTTTAAGTGTTCTGATTCTAAAAGATGCAATTCCCATCAAGGACATTAGTGGGCTCCAGGCGAACAGTCATTTGGGGGCTCCAGTTTCCATCACTCTAATACAAAAGTCATGAAGAGACAATTTTTAGACCTTGTTCACACAGGGCGGTCTGCACCGCGGCGGCTGCCATGCGTTTCACGCTGGCATCGTTCACACTGGGCGTTTTACGCCGCGGCGTAACCCAGGCAGTTGACCCACTATTTTATTTTATTTTTATCTATTTATTTATGGGCTATCATTGAAAACGCTACCGCTAATTTCCAACCGCCTTGTGTGAACAAGGCCTTAGGGGCACCAAACATATTGAAAGGGCATTTTGGGGAGTCCCAAAGAGGCAGGGACTCCACAGGAAACTGCCTGGTTTGCCTTAGTGTACACTCCGCCACTGCACACACACACACATGACCACAACCCCCCTCCTCGCACGCACACACAACACAACCACCCACCTCTCTCTCTCTCACACACACACAAAACCATGAGCTCTGAGCTCGCTCCGTAATGGGGAAGATTGGCTGGGTAACCAGTAGGCGACCGAGGTGAATTCCACAACACAACCACCCTCCTCACACACACCACAGGAACACACACACACACACACACACACACACACACACACACACACACCACACCCACCAACCCTCTGGGCTTGGGCCAGGGGGCGGGGAGGGTATCGGTCGAGACCAGCCGGGACCCCCCCCCATTGATGACGTCACATATATACGTAACGCATATCATTTTGAAAATGACGATTCCCAAAAAGGCAGCTGGACACGAATGTTATAAAAATTCTGAATTGTTACCAATCAAAACTAACCCATAAAATATAAAAATGCTACCGGGACAAGGAGTAATCAAAATATTTCAAAAAACATACTAAATAAAGTGTTATAACTTCGACTAGCTTAAAAAACATTTCAAAGCCCACCAATTTCATTCAGTGTGATTGATAACGTAAAAGAAAAATTTTGACTATCATTTCGATATATCAAAACCTGGCAACACGCCCGATTAGAAAAAATAATATTTAATAAATGACGTGTTTTACAATATTAACACGGCTACAAATTATTCTTAAGGTCCACATCTTCAACATATCAGGAGCCTTGCACACTTTTTCCTTCACAAGCTAGCCTTTGAAGACACAAATACTTCGCTACAACCTCAAATAAAAAATCACTTACTGCGTGGGTAAAAATTTTATCGTATTTTCGCCCTCATATCTAAGTCTTAAACACCCCATAAATCACATTACTTCATTCAACTCAAGCATGGAAGACACGTCAAACACGACGAACTATCATTAGAAACCCTTAAAAGGTACTTATGACTCGAAATATATTAACTGTGATATAAATAAATAATAGTGGAGGTCGATGATCTGGGGAGAGCCGCTGATGACGTCACAGCTTGGGACCTTGTGACGTCACGTCCTGGCCCGGCCCACTTTCCTTCACTGGGGCTCCATTACACACAAATCAGGCAATTCTGGATATATTTTAACAACGGATATGAAAGATTAGGCCTATAGCTCCATTCTATGACCTGTTTGGCCTGCAATGAGTGAGAGATGAGGCAGATAATGGCTGAGAGGGAGGCAGCGGGTCAGGGGATTGGTTTGTTTACGTATTGAAAACTTGGATTATTGAAGTTTTTACAATTATCTGCGGGTGTTAGTTCACTGATATGTTGTCCTGGAGGTTACCAATGTTAGGTGATGACATGACAGCACCGTGGAATGATCAGTTACAACCAATAATGTATTACTTACGTTAGCCAGAGAATGTTTGGCGGCGGACATGTTCGTGTGTCACCAGCAAGTACCCACACTGCTGTCCGCTTTGTGTCCCTAGTTGGTCTCTGATTACTGAGAGGCTACACATACACTGTTCTCTTCGTTATTATCACTATTACCACTGTCTTCGTCTTCACCATTCTCACCGCCAGCGCCTTGTCCTGACTGCTTGCCTGCCATCCACACCCACCCCGTCCCGGGCCGTCCGTCCCTCACTCCCGTCATCCCTCCCACATGACTCTCTCTCTCTCTCTCTCTCGACCAGGGGTTCTCAACCTTGGGTAGTATGTTTCTATGTGGTAGTGTCTATAGGAACTGGTACCTCACAGGGAGAGACTATATGCCAGTGGTTCCCAACCTTTTGGCACTCGCGACCCCGTAACCTACAAGTTTGAAACCCATATGACTCCCTACTTAGAGGCTACTATCAGCAGCTTAATTTTTCTTTAGTTTTATGTGAAGGCGAGGAAAAGAATGACACGCATACGTACACACATTATATCACCCAATGACATTGAACTATTGTTGCACACGATTTGTTTTACACCGACAAAATAGGCATGGTATTGGTACACTGTACGTGATATATAATGAGGAAAATGTGCTTGCTCCTCAACGTTTGGTATGTGACTGTCCGTAGCCGTCACGTGTCCAGTCATTTGTGTGCGTGGGTGCCAACACAGTCACGCCACATTATGGCAGCTGGCGGGGATGAGCGACAGCTCGCCACAGTCGCTATGGGGAGCCATATCCATGCCACGACGTGGCGCCAGAGAGTGGATCGTGCCCCAAACCTTAAGGGTTAAAATTTGACATGTTTAAGCCTTGCTATGTTTAGCTCTGCTTCCGTACTGAGAATAATGTTGTTGTAAGAGGGACGAGTATACTAATTAATTGTGGGGCTGTCCGTCCTCAAACAGTCCGCAGCAGAGAGAGAGAGAGAGAGAGAGAGAGAGAGAGAGAGAGAGAGAGAGAGAGAGAGAGAGAGAGAGAGAGAGAGAGAGAGAGAGAGAAGGGAAGGTCAGATAAGACATTAGAAAGTCGACCCAAGAAGGTGAAAAATAGGAACAAAAAAAAAAAGCTATGGCGCAATTCATATCGTGTTGCCCAGAGAGAGAGAGAGAGAGAGAGAGAGAGAGAGAGAGAGAGAGAGAGAGAGAGAGAGAGAGAGAGAGACTTCACTATTCGGCCTAAATAAGATGAGTGTGTTGTGTGTTGGAGTGGACAGCACACTCGGCTGACATAAGAGAGGGCCTTTCATTCACCCGAGGCGTGGCGAGGCAAATAGACGAGGTTCATATCGTGTACCTGTTTACCTCACTCATCCGCTCGTTGTGTGTGTGTGTGTGTGTGTGTGTGTCAAAAACGAAGGGAAGGAGGAAAGAAAAAACAATGAAGCGTGAAAGACTGAAGGGAGAATGAAGTAATGAAGGAAAGGATAAAATAAGGAGAAATAAAAAAAAAAAAAAAGTGAAAGAAAGATGAAAGGAAGGAAGGAAGGAAGGAATGGACGGAGAGAATAGAAAAGAAAAAGAAACGAAAAAAAAATGAAACACGAAGAAAAAATAAGGAAGGAACGGAATTGTCCAGTTCAGATAGTCAGCCAGTCTAGCATACACTCATACATACAGACAGACAGAAAGCTACTGCGTTCCTAGCTTGCTCAGAACAGGTTTTAGTTCATTAATTCACAACAGAAAAGTCTCTCTCTCTTCACGTGAACACCAAATAACATATTAACAACACTTCAGCACACCTTGACACTTGCTCTCAGGTGTTAAAATATACTAATTAAATTTTATTCTTACCTGCGCACTCGTTAACACCTGCAAATATTAACCAAGGTATTTTTTTATGATTATTTCCTTCCTTACCTGCTTATATCACCAGTAAAACTAAGCTAATTAGCTTTTTATTACACGTACAGTGTTACCTGGTGATTTTTTTTCTTTTATTCATATCACTATTTCTAAAGCCATCCTTACCTGTTGAAATTATCTGGAAAGCCATTTAGTCCCTATTCTCACCTGTAAAACTCCGCTAATCAACTTTTTTATTGCCTATATGTACAAGTGTTACCAGGTGATTAATAATGATTTTTCTCCTTTTATTCATATCACTATTTCTAAAGCCATCCTTACCTGTTTAAATTACCTGGAAAGTCATTTAGTCCCTATTCCCACCTCTCTACGAGTCAAAATGTGCTTATATATTAAACTAATTACTATATAAACTTTTTTGCACTAATTTCGCAAACTATTCGCAACATTTCCTCCAAAACGCAAGTCTGGTCTTACCTTGGCGCACGTGGACAGGTGTGTGTGTGTGGCAGGTATGCTAACAAGGTGACAGGTGTTCTATGCACTATTTCAAGGTATTTTAGGGCAAGCCAACACCTGTGGAGAGCATGCGCAGCACAACTATTCCTCCCCACGTGCTCGGAGCGACTGGGCACGATGTTGCTCAGAGAAATGTCGTCAAATTTCCTCCCGATATTTCCGGAGATGCTTAAAAATTCCGTATGCTCATATTTCTCTATACATTCATTCCTTCTAGTTCAAAATATCATTTAATAGAAAATAATAAAAGAATAAAAAATAATGCATTTAGCAGTAACGAAACTAAATAAACACCTCAACATATTGAAAAGAGCAACGGAAAAATCTGAAGATTCCGGAAAATCTTAGCGACCATTCAAAATATCAGGAGATCTGGCAAGTGGCTAGTGAAATGTAACTCTGCTTTTGGCAACACTTTTAAGACCAGATCATCTATTTTAACCTTAAAAAAACGCTATTATTTCAGCATACCCAACTATCATAAATATCAGATAACTTACTACAACACTTCAACATCACTTAGAGCGTGTAGGGAGAGCGGGAGAGCAGAAAGGAGAGCAGATACAAGATATTTTGTAACCCAGCATACAACCATCTCGTTTAATCTAGACGGCCTTGAATAAGTTTAGGTTTGCGTGTGTGTGTGTGTGAGAGAGAGAGAGTGAGATACACAAGGTCAAATACGTAGAATCAGCCAGCCAATCACAAAACAGAAGCTGGAGACGTCAACCAATGAGAGACCGAGAATTTAGGGTGTGTGTGTGTAAAACCAGTCTGATTTGTTTTTATATGTATGTTGTTCCCTGGGTTCTCAAAAATCTTCTTTCTCTAAATAACTTTCCTTCAGAGGGTGATTTTCTAGCTAATAATTCCGAATGTGTATATATTCTTTATAATCAAGGGTTAAGTAGGTCTTCTTGTTTAAATAACCCTGTGTATGTATTTGTATTGGCTAATAATGTTCAGCTGGCTACACAATGATAACTGTCTAATGATATGTGAATGCCAAGTGAATCAGTGTTTGGTTAAGAATGAATAGAGACAAAGACATATCCATTATTTGAAGGGGACATTCTATCTAGGAACATTAGTGTGTGGTCATAACCAGTGTAATAAAAGACATTGCTTGGTTTTTATCATTCAATTACAATCAAAGAGCGACAAACTTAGCACAGTATTTATATTATGTACACTGCATTTGTAACACACCGGACACACTCACATGTAACACACAGTCACAGAGAGAGAGAGAGAGAGAGAGAGAGAGAGAGAGAGAGAGAGAGAGAGAGAGAGAGAGAGAGAGAGAGAGAGAGAGAGAGAGAGAGAGAGAGAGAGAGAGTTACTTTTGTTATAAATATAGATAGGAAAACTGCTTCGTCAAGTAAGGAGTCACCTGTATAACATTTACTCAGAAACAACGAACGTATGGCGAGTCAACTATTGCCACACACACACACACATTCTCTGTGCAGTGCTGTGTGGATGACCCAAACTCCTCCACAGCCTCTCAACCTTCACAGATACTAGAAAATTCACCTTTATCTATCACACTGAGCCAAGTCAACTGTTAGTTCAGAACATAAAAATTCCCTACCAAATCCAGGTTCACTTTCAAGGGAGAGAATAAAATGGACATCAGAAAAATAACCAATAATAATGTTTCTCAAGTGTTGTGTTCAGTTTAGTAGTTGATTTTTCTCCCAGTGCCCTCATCTTTTCCCTCTCTCCAGTTTTCCTTACCTGCTTCATTTTTCCCTTCAGCTCCCATCTTCCTTCATTTAGCTTTCCTTTCATTTTCCTCCTAGTTTCCCTTAATTTTTCCTTCCCCCTTCAGACACTTTCCTCCTAGCTTTCCTTCATACTTTCCTTCTCCATGTGGACACCTTGCTTCACTTAGCTTTCTTTCACTACCTCCGTCAGACAGCCTCCATCAGTGCTGTATAATGCCTCACATTCCTTGGTTCTCCCTCACATCCTCAGCACATCCGCAGCACCTCACTTCTTCACCTTGGCTTGTACATTGATGATCTTCTTGGTTGGGTCGTGTCTGTAGGTCCTCACGATGGGTCCTGTGCCAGCCTTCTTGAACCTTATTTCGTCATATTTGTGTCTCTCCTCAATCTCTCTTGCTATCTTCATATTCTTCCAAGCTGTAATGGAAGAGCAAGGATCTGAAGCGAATATGTGATGTATTGTAACAGAAATGCAGGAAATAGAGTTAAATGAGAGTAATCTTCACGTTTTTCCAAGCTGTAATGAAGAGGAAGGAAGAATTTGAAAGGAATATGTGCTGTATTGTCCAAGAGATGAAAAAAAATAATTGAAATATGGGAAAATAAAGGCTCTGATTCACATGCAAGATAAAAGACTACTTGAGATGTTGATAAAAACCATTAAGCTCACTGACTGAACTAGCAGACTGACTCACACACAAACACACACCACTGAACTGACTCACACACACTTACAGTCCTTGAACCCCTCTACTGCTCCTTTCTTCTTCTGTGGCAGTGTCTCTGGCTTGTGTTTGATGAGGGGGTCGATCTGGAAGTAATCTCTGATGGCTGGCACTCGCAGGAACCCAACTTGCACCAGAGAGAACATATTTGTGGACACCCAGTAACACAAGATGGCCTGGGGAAGGAACACAAGGGATTTTTGTATTTTAAGGAGAGAAAGACAGTTTTTTTAATCATTTTGTGTGTTGTAATGGATGAATGTCTGACAAACATTTCTTTTTACCTGGAGAAGGAAGACAAGATCATTTTGTTGTAGAAGAAAAGTAAATGTGGTTTTTTTTTACCTTTCTCCACTAGTAATGCAAAAAAGGAGGGGAATTATACATATAAGTGTCCAACAAAGAAAACAACCTCTCTCTCTCTATACTTACAGCAGGGAAGTTCATAGTGAAGGGGAAGATGACAAAGGGAAGTCCTCTCAGCACATACTTCATTGCCTGCATGTTCTGTGAGCTCAGCCGTGCCCCGTCAGTGCCAAGCTGTAGTGGATAGAATAAGCAATGACTGACTGACTGACTAAATGACTGACCAACTTAAAGACTGACTGGCTGACCAACTGACTGACTGACTGACCAACTGACTGACTTACTGACTGACTGACTAACTAACTGACTGACTGACTGACTAAATAACTAACTGGCAAACTGAACCACATTACATCACATTAGCAGAACCACTTTTTAACAGCAATACTTTCATTCACCCTTACCGACATCAATCCTAGAAAAATAAATAGAACAAAATCAAATAAAAATCAAACGCTAGTGTCATATGAGGTCAAAGAGGGTCAGATCACCTCAATAGTGGCCAGCATGGTGCAGGAGGTAATGATGGGCAGGAGGTAGTATGGATCGGCCAGTGTGAGGTCCATGAACCAGGCCAGGCCACCTTCCTTCAGGCTGTCCAGTGGGAGGTTGGCCATGCGACGTAGCCCGATAAACATGGAGATGAAGATTGGTGCCTGTGGGGTAAATGAAATTAGGTTAGGTTAGGTTAGGTTAGGTTAGGTTAGGTTAGTGTAGGGTAGGGTAGAGATAGAAGGCTAGATAAGGGAGATAGGTATGCTTAAATCAGGTAAAAATAAGGGTTAGTAAGGTTAGGTTAAATTAGGGTACAAATTAAAGGTTATTAAGTTATATAAGAGAGATAGGTATGGTTAACTTAGGTTACAATTAAGGGGTGGAAAAAGAGGTGGTTAAAATTAGGTCACATTAGGTTAAGGTATAAATAAATGGTAACAAGTTTAGATAAGGGGGAACAGGGGTGATTACATTAGATTAGGAAGAGAGACAGTGAAAATTTGTGCCTGTGGGGTGAGTTAAGTTAAGTTAGGTTAATTAAGTTCATTTAAGTTAGGTTACGATATAAATAAAGTTTGATAAGGTTGGGCAAAGGAGATAGCAACAATTATATTAGGTTAGTGAGATAGAGATGGTTAAGATAAGCAAATTTAAAGATAAAAGACAGTCATGTTAGATTTATATGGCAGATTGACTGACTGACCAATACATGAACAGCAAATGACTCAGTTAATAAATGACTGAATTGACTGAGAGACTGACATAGACTGACTGACTGACACTAACCTGAGCAAAAGGCACGACAATATTACGCAGCGGACTCAACTGCTTCTCCTTCATAAACGTGACCAGTTCCTGACTGTATCTCGCCGCTGGAAAAGAGAAACACAAAATTAACAAACAAATAAAATAAATAAATAAATAAATAAACACTCCTAGCATAGATTCAACACCTCAAAGCACATAACCATTAGAAAACAAAAATAACACCAATAAATCGATAGATAAGTGAAAAAAAAATAAATAAATAAATAAAAAAAAAAAAAAAAAAAAAAAAAACACACGCCTAGCATAGATTCAACACCTCAAAACACAAGAACCATAAAAAAACTAAATAAAAAAACACCAATAAACCCTCCAAAGACAGTACCATTAATCTGATCTCCAGTGTTTCTAGCCTCACTCATCTTCATCTGTAGGACTTGCAACTGTGGCATATAGTTGTTCATTTTGGCCGCATTTCTCTGCGATATGACCACCAGAGGGAAGATGAGGGTACGCAGGATGACTGTGGCTGTGGGGAGAGGAGGAGGAAGGTTCAATACTTCGGTGATGGCTGTGGGGAGATGAGAGAAGAGAAGACAAGAGGAGGAGTATGATTAAGAAATGAGAAACAAGAGACAGGTAGGAAGAGTGAATATTTAGGTGATGCCTGCGGGGAGATGAGAAAAGAGAAGAGGAGAAGAAAATAAGAGAAAGAGTAAGGTTAAGAAAGATGAGGAGGAAGGCTGAATATTTGGAAGATTGCTAAGGAGAGATGAGAGAAGAAGAGAGAGAAGAGGAGGAAAAAGCTTAAATATTTGAATAATGGTTGTGGGGAAGATGAGAAAAGAGAAAGGTGAAATATTTGAGTGATAGATACATAGTTTATTGACTGCACACACACACACACACACACACACACACACACACACACACACACTCACCAATAGCAATAGTAGCCCACCATGGAAGACTACCACTGACATGTAAGAATTCTAAACAGTTCTGCATGATGCCAATGGGAGTCCAGCCACCAAGACCCAGGCTGGAGAAGGTGGGCTCTCCTAGGGCGGTCAGGGGCACCTCTACTGCTTCAGGGGGCACCGGGGGCAGGGGAATGTACTCCACTGCCTCTGTAAGGGTGACAAGGTGTTAGGGTGCAAGATAGACTGGCAGACTGAGAGCAAGGCAATACAGGTTGAGATGCGGAGATACAGAAATATACTGAGAGAGAGAGAGAGAGAGAGAGAGAGAGAGAGAGAGAGAGAGAGAGAGAGAGAGAGAGAGAGAGAGAGAGAGAGAGAGAGAGAGAGAGAGAGAGATAAAACTCAGAAACAGATACACACATAGAAAGAGTGACAAGTAGACAGAAAAAAATAGTTAGGGAAAAGACAAAAAAAAAAAAAAAAAAAAAAAAGAAAGACTGACATAAAGAAATTAACTAAGACAGACAGAAGGGGAAAACAATGACAATGGAAAAAAAAAACAGACTAACACACACTTAAACAAAGACAAACAAAAATATAAACACAAAAATCACAAAACACACACACACACACACCAGAAGTAGCCTGAATAGACAGAGGAGGTGTAGCTGGAGGAGGAGGCACAGATGTGGAGAGGTCAGCCACACCTGCACCACCAACACTGCTATCCACACCTGCAGCCACAACAGGGGACTCCACAACACCACCAACACTGTCCACACCACCACTGACGTCAGTGTCTGCTGATGAGGCCTTGACTGTGAAAACCTGTCAAGGGTATGCATTAGATTAGGTTAGGTTAGGCCAGGTTCAAGCAAAGTAAGGTTAGATCAGGTTATGTCAAGTCAGGTTAGGTTAGATTAGATTAAGTTAGGTCAGGTTAGGTCTACCTATAAATTAGGTTGGGTTAAACACTGCTTACATATCTTTGGTATCTGTGTGAAGAAGCCATATTTATCTATCTATCTATCACATACTCATATTATCTATCTTTGCATCTCATAATTACACTACCTATCTATCATATACTCACATTACTTATTTGTCAATCTCACACACACACACACACACACACACACACACACACACACACACACATTATCTATCTCACATTCCATCTATCACTAAACACTCACACTTTTGAATACGTCAGTGAAAGAGCTGAGGTGGCGGTGGGCTGGCGTGCCGCAGGGAGACAGAAGGGCGGCGCGGACACTTATGGCATGGGCAGACCGTAGGAGTGGGTGTGGGTGGGGGCGGGGATATGTCTGCCTCACGCCCCCTCCCCCGTGCACCCCCAAGGGACGACTGTGGTAGCTGGCGGAAGCGGCGGCGGTCCAGCATGGTGTATCCTGGGAAATAATGGACCAAATTGTTTGATTAAATTAGGTTAGGAAAAAAAAATACAGAAAAAAAAAAGTTAAGGATAGATTAGGAAAGTGAAACAAGAATAAATACGTCATTATCACACCATGCCACCACATCAACACCATCCCCTACCACAGCAACACCACACTGGACGGAAACAGGCGTCTATGTACCATTGGCTGTTATGTACCACCGGCTTCTATGTACCATCCCTGGCTGCTATGTAACATCCATGGCTGCTATGTACCTTGCATGGCTGCTATGTACCTCAGATAGTATTAACACATAAGTACCTTATCACCACAGAGTGATAATTAAAACAAAAAAATGCAATGAATAAATATAATTTAAAGAGATGTAAAGTGCAATAAGAAACTTTGATAACAGAATTATTATAATTTAAAGAAATGTAAATTGTAATATTAAACTTTACAAAGTTAATATAAACCATTACAAAGTTATACCCAGAACAGTGGAGGACTCTGAACCTACCCTGTTCGGACTAACAACGATGTAGAAGGGTGGCACCATGCGATTAACAGAGTAGCAAAACCAATTCAATTAACATGTACTTCTTAATTAGTATTCTCCATGATGAAGCCAGTAGAATTCCCATCATTGTAAAACTAGTTAAACAAAAAAAAATGCAGATACCAAGGAAGCATGCTGTCAAAAAGCAAATTGACCTTAATGACCTCTGGATCAAATATGAGAACAATGTAGCATGCTGAATTCTATTGCTTGACAACTTTTAATTATTGTATGCGATTTTAATATGTTTATTGCTTGACAACATTTAATTATTGCATGCAATTTTAATATGTTTATGGTTGTGTTTGGATGAAATATGAGAACAAACATTGTATTAACAATGTGCAGCTTGCTAAATTCTATTGCTTGACAACTTTTAATTATTGTATGCAATTCTCATGTTTATGGTTTTGTGTTTATGGTTGTGTTGTTTGGATGAAATATGAGAACAAACATTGTATTAACAATGTGCAGCTTGTTGAATTTTATTGCTTCACAACTTTTAATAAATGTATACAATTTCAATATGTTTATGGTTTTGTGTTTTATCTCCTTGTGTGTTTTTATTTCCTAACTTGGTATCTGGTACATAACAGCCTTGTTTGGTGCATACAAGCCAAAGTAGTGGTACATAAGAGCCAGTACAGAGCAGCCCAACAATGGTACATATACGCCAAACAAGTGGTACATAGGAGCCGGTACATAGCAGCTAGCATTCCACTGGACACCTCTACGTACCGCACACAAGAGAGAGGCAGTGATTAGGTAACACTATAACATCACACCACCGACACCACGTGAACACCACAACAACACCACTATCTCATCACCACACACTTACCTTCACCACCAAAAGCAGTGTAGTGTAAGGGTGCCGCAGTTCCCGAGTGAAGACAACCCCGCGTGAGGCTACCCTGCTTATGGGCACCACCATGTTTGTTTACACTTACACCGGCGAGGCTGCCAGCAACTCTCTCATTCCCAGAGCACCTATTTTGTCGACATTAATTTGTTTTTCTTCTCTTAAGTTAAATAGATCAATTATATCTTATTTTTTTGTTTTTTATTTATGTGAAGTCAAATTATTAAGTAACTATTTAATTTTGTGTACTTTGCTTTTTTTCCCTTAATAAATTGAATATTTTTATTTTTATTTGGTCTTTTTATTTATATGGAATTAAGACATTGAATGAGCCGAAATGGAACAGGAGAATCTGAGGAAAATAATAAACCAGAGGAAAGCAGAACTAGAATAATATATGAGAACCAGAGAAAAACAGGAAAACCAGAGATAAATAGGAAAAACTAAAGAAAATGAGAATCATAGGAAAATAGGAGAACCAGAGGGAAACAGTAAACCGAAAGGAAAATAACAGAACTTGAGAGAAACATGAGAAACAGAGGGAAATAGGAGAATTTAGGGAAGACAGGTCATAATAAACTTAGTTGATATGAGGGAAGGGGAGGAAATAACCTACTTTAGTATTTTCACCATGAGATTTGTGTACCATTAAACCATTTTATTGATATCAGGAAGGGTCTAAGGAGGTCAGAAGATTAATGGCCAGAGTCTTCACTATTTTAATCTCCACATAAGTGTCTGAAGTTGCATAAAATCACCAAATAGTACACAAATTGAATATGAAAACACATCACAGTACTCAAGGGGTTATGGAAATACTAATACAATCATAAAGAACTTCACTGCAATACTAATAATACAAACATGACAGGAACACAGGTGGAAGGTAAGCATTAATACAACCATGATGAGCACTTTAGTTTTTATTCATATCTTAATACTTTCATACACTTCATATTAAATCACTCTGGACTGCTCTCTGCCACCGCCACACAAGCAGCGTTGGGTTGGGTGGATCTGCTGCGGTGGCTAAGTCTGTTTTACAAGTTACGAGTGTTTGAGTCTCTGGGACAAGGGAGCGCGACAAGGGACAAGGCATTCTATTATGTACAGGGTGGTGTTTGGTTTGAGTCTTGCTGTCTCAGGCTGTGTCAAGGTTAGTAAAGGTCATTCAAGGTATGTCAAGAATGGTAGTGTATTGTTGGGGTGTTTGTTGTTTCTGTCACTGTCTCTTTCTCTCTCCCTCTCAGGTGGTCATGTGTGTGTGCTGTTATATAGTCTCTTAGTCAACTCCAGACATTAAGTTGATGTGTGGTGTGGTGATGTGGTTGTGTGCATATCATATAAGGACGTCCTCCCAGCCAGTGTCAATGTCAGTCAGTGAAAGGTGTGGTGTGGGTGTCATAGTGTCCCAGTGTCACAGTTGAAGGTTGGGGGTTGTATCGCCTCATCCCGTCGCCTCCCGAACATTTTAGTACTTGCGATTCCTCATGCAGAAGGATTAACAAATAAAAAAAAACAGGGCAGATAGATGACAAGTATGACAGGGCATGGGTAGACAGACACTGGCTTGTTTGACCATCATCATCATCATCATCATCATTATCAGTTTGTTTATACAGTCCCAACAAAAATGATGCCTAAAAGGTATGTATATTTATATATATATATTTATAGTTATGTACACAGGAGCTCACTTTAAAGGCCATTGAATTACCATCCACAGGAATGTCCCTCGCAATGACACAGTCGTCAGTTCACCGGCAGAACACGGATGACAGACCGGTGGGCGGGCGGTCACCAGTGGTCATCAGCAGTGTCGGGTCGTGTCATCGTGTCAACACCTCGCTCGGGTTGCACCGGCGGGCTTGCTCTCTCTCTCTCTCAGTGGTCTGTCACGGGTGTCACACTAAGCAGCGCTAATCAGTCGCCTCTCGCCGGCAGCATCACCGTCAAATATTCACTTCAAGTTCACCAAACTAACAGAACGTACCGAAAATAAAATACTCCGTAATATCACTACTGCTGCAATTTTCACGCACACACTCACACACACACACACACACACACACACACTCACACACAAGCCAAGAGCCAGCCACCCTTCCTGCCACCACAGCCACACACTAGTCAAGAAACATAAGTGGAGTACAGATGAACCCCAAGAACAGCAAGCAGATCAAGGGAAAGAATTCTGCACTGGCTAATCCTCGTGTTAATGAATGTACAGCTTCCTTCGCCCTTTCCTGAGCAATGTATTTGGTGACAGTGAATCCAAAACAGTGGTATTTGACATGAACCATTGAATAAAAATGCTGGAGTCATTTCAGTTTCATGTTTTGTATCTTTATTTGCGGCAAAACACAACATAAAACAGATATATATATAGCTAGTAAGTATGTTTCATCTCTCTTTCTCTCTCCCTCTCACTCTATCTCTCAATTGTCTGTCTGTTTCTATTTCATGTTAAAATAAGACAGAATGCATCTCGGAAATGGGACCAAACAGAGCCACTTGTGAAAACCACTTGCATTAAACTAGTGATGGAATATTTTTGCCTGTATCTCCTGACACTGGAGTCACGGTTGGAATGACACTCAGTTTTTGACATTGTGAACTTGTCAGATGAAAGTTAAAGGTTTTTGCTGCTGTTGCTGTTGTATGGATTATTCTCAATTCTACAGTGTAAGCATTTTTTTGCAGTTTCTCTTTGTAAAATCTATGTTTTTTCTCAGTTTCAAAATACAGTCAGCATTGTCACAAAGTCCTTGTTGTTGTTGTTGTTGTTTGTGTTTTTTTGTCATTTTCATAGTTTTGTGTTGTTTTTGTGGGTTTTCTAGACTAAGATACATTCAGAATTGTCATGATTGCTACACTTCTTGCTATGGTCAATGTTGTTGTTGTAGTTTTAGCGGCGAGCTGTGCCTAGACAAACATTTTGATTACACGGCCAACCTGAGACGCAAGTAACATTTTACACATCTCAAGAACCCTTACTTAGAAAGAGAAAATAAGGAATGGTGATGATGATTATGATGATGAGTGGTGGTTGTGGTGATGACTGTGATGAAGAGACTGGCAACAATTAAATCAGCACTAAAAATTTACATACCAAGTCCCATCTTATGTCAGAATGTCACAATGTCCAGCACGAATGTAGAAACAGAGTGGCATAAAGAAATACAGGCAACAACTCAATTACCAAGATAATTTGTTTATGTCTCCAATTTAAACAAGACACATCTTACGTCAGAAAAGTCACCATGTCCAGCAAAGATGTAGATAAATAGTGATACAAAAAAGCAACAGTGGAAGCAATTAAATCAGCAATGGAATCTATACATGTGTCCAATTTATACGAGTCCAATCTTACATCAGAAAAATCACAATGTCAAGCCAGGATGTAGATACCGTGTGATACAAAAAACAATGGTGGCAAGTTGAAGTAGCACTAGGATCTATAGAAGAGTCTGATTTATACAATGGTCCAATCCTATGTCCAAGAAATGTCTTAATGTCTGGCATGGATGTAGACAGCGAGATACAAAAAGCTAAAAAAACACAACACAGAAACCAGAGGAAATAATATTAGTTGTCCATGAAAAAAGAATGGTTTGGTCAGATGGCAGTCAGGAAACATTAGCCTCTTTCCTCCCTTCTCAAACAAATACCAGGGAAATTTGTACAGTCTCATAACTTTCACCTCCACTTCAAAATCTTCCCCTATTTTTCTAACCCATTCGTTCTCCAACTCACATTTTTGGTTGCCTTTCTCTCCTAAAATCACCAAAATATTTAATTCTTTTTCTTACCCATTCAATCTCCATCTCTCACATTTTGGTTCTTTTTCTCTCCGAAATTTACCAAAACGTTGATTTCCTACATGCTTTGATAAACATTCTCTTGTATTTCTCTGTCCTTCTTGTCCCCTCCCCTCCCCTCTCTCTCTCTCTCACACACACAACACTGGTTACCTTACACACTTGGAAAGGCAAAGAGGCAATGGTTAATGCATACTGCTCTCCTTATATGTTGCCATCAGACTCCGGGTGGTGGTGGGGCTGGTGGTGGTGGTGGTGAGGTGGTGGTGGTGATACAGTGGTGGTGGGGTGCAGGAAAATACACAGTGCGAGGACTTCACAATCTATAGTCAGTGTGTGAGTGTGTGTGTGTGTGAGGGAGAAGAATAAAAAATAAAAATAAAAAAATAAAAAAATAATAAACAAACAAATAAATAAAATAAAAATAAAATAAATAAATTTGAGAGAACACACACACAAAAAAAATATATGTATACATATATAGAATGAGAGACAGGGGAGGTGGTGGTGGTGGTGGTGGTGGTGGTGGTGGTGGATGATAAACATATGCACAACTGGTACAGTAATAATGGTGATCAGGAATGGAGAGACTATGGAACTGTGAACTGTGATGTGTGTGGCCGGAAGAGGAGAACTAGTGTGTGTGTGTGTGTGTGTGTGTGTGTGTGTGTGTGTGTGTGTGTGTGTGTGTGTGTGTGTGTGTGTGTGTGTGTGTGTGTGTGTGTGTGTGTGTGTGTGTGTGTGTGTGTGTGTGTGTGTGTGTGTGTGTGTGTGTGTGTGTGTGTGTGTGTGTGTGTTTGTGTGTGTGTGTGACAGAACAGAACAAGCCGCTGCCTCTCAGACCATGCCGCAGAACAGAACACCAACATAACAAATGAAAAGTGAGAGAACATAAACACAGAACATGCCAAGACACATAATGGAGTGCAATCAACAGTTTATCACCTCCTCCTCCTCCTCCACACCAATCCTACTGAATGTGTGTGTCTGTGTGTGTGTGTGTACGCGTGTGTGTGTCACGGCGAGCTGGATGAAATGGCGGCGCTGGTGGTGGTGGTGGTGGTGGTGGTGATGGTGGTGACGAGAAGGGTCGGAGTTGGTGGTGGTGGAAGAGCAGACAACAACAGCCTGACGTGGGGAGATGGGGTGAGGGGGGGGCGGGGTGCCTGAGGCGAGGACCAGCCCTGCACCTCCTTACCCGTCCTCCTTGGGGGGAGTGAACCAGCCTGCAAGGACACCAACAGCTTCAGTTTCTGCTTCATGTCACCATAGTTAAGGCAGAGACATATCAAACTGGCCAGAGGGGAAACACACACACACACACACACACACACACACACACACACACACACACACACACACACACACACAGAGAGAGAGAGAGAGAGAGAGAGAGAGAGAGAGAGAGAGAGAGAGAGAGAGAGAGAGAGAGAGAGAGAGAGAGAGAGAGAGAGAGAGAGAGAGAGAGAGAGAGAGAGAGAGAGAGAGAGAGAGAGAGAGAGAGACAGCAACATAGAGAAACAAAGAGACAGCTATAGACAGACAGAAAAGAGAAATATAGACTATAAGGGGTTGGTCAGAGAAGACACAGACAGAAACATAGACACAGACACATAATAGAGAGAGACAGACTGTAAGGGTGAGGCAATGAACCAGCCTGCAAGGAATACACCTCATTTTTTTGCCTCAGCCATTTGAGTTAATAATAGTAAAGGCAGAGACAGACTGAGCAAGTGAAAGAGACAGATAAATGGAAAAGAGAGAAATGACAA
Source organism: Portunus trituberculatus (assembly GCF_017591435.1). NCBI lineage: Eukaryota > Metazoa > Arthropoda > Malacostraca > Decapoda > Portunidae > Portunus > Portunus trituberculatus. Next base: position 327,536 of record NC_059258.1, on the reverse strand, counting down.
AGACACAAAAACAATACTGGAAAAAAAGAAGACATAATTATCATTATACACAAAAATATTATTCTTGCACGAACACATGAGATCACACACATATACATATCACTCTCATAAACACATCATATTATCAGACATACACCACATTATCATTCTCATAAACACACCACATCATTCTCCTAAACACACACACACACACACCTAACCAACACAAGAACACACTCACCATTCTTCTCATGAATCTGTACGAGTGACTTGAAGGACTGCTGTGCCCTGGCCAAGCTGTACTGTCCCTGCAACAAGACCTTCACCATTACACACAGCCCCACACACCACCCCATACAGTCCCAGAGGCAGCAGGGCAAGGGAGATTCAGGTCTGTGTTCACAAATGTCTTACCCTCATTATGACTTTCCAAACCAACAGGGACAGTTAATCAGGTTCTCAAGAGTGTTTCCCTTGTTGATAATATAAATAAACTAGTTAATTTGACACTAGAACAGCAAAAAGACCCTTGAAAACCTGTGAAACTTCAGCTACAACATCTGGAGAATAGTAGAGGTGCAGAGGTAATAGTTTCAGTACAGTCTTAAACCAGAGCCCAACACAGCACCTCAGACTAGTTAATCTGACACTAGAACTGCAAAAAATACCCTTGAAATCCTGTGGAACTTCAATGACAGTCTTTGGAAAGTAATAGAGGTGCAGTGGAAAGGGTGTCAGCACAGTCTTAACCCACAGCCCATCACAGCACCTCTGACACTGTTTGAGGTGATAGGGCATGTAACATGTATATCACAACAGACATGGGGGTGGATGGAGAAACCTGGAGGTGGTAACAATGCAGGAAAGGTGTTTAGAGAGTGCCAGCAGCTTGACACTTGGCAGGGGTAGCAGGGAGACGTGTGAATGACGACTGCCACACGTCAATGCAATGGTGTTTGGCTCAGCTACACTCCTGGCTTAACTTAATGGGTTAGCAGTGTGCCTATTGTACACTATGGCAAACTTGACAAGGAGACTAATGGAAAGAAGGAAAAATGACAGACAGACAACTATATTCCTTTAGTCAATATTTCACTTCACTTAATTAAGGGTTATCAGTGTGTCTATTGTATCTTACAGCAAACTTGACACATACAGAGAGATGGACAAAGGGACTGACGGAAAGAAAAATGATGGACAAACAGTAATAGTGTTCCTTTACTCAACATTTCATAAGGGATCATATCAAATCAGAGGAATTAGTACATTTCTCAAACCAATAATCACTGTGAAAATAAAGTATAAGAAAAATAAAGGTGAGGAACGAAGGATATGACCTAGATAAAATAAAGGCAAAAGAGGTGAAGCATAAGTGTAATAACTAGATAGGACAAAGATACAGGAGAGCAGTGAAGAAAGGTGCAAGTTAGCGGTGGTAATAATGTACAGCCAGAGAGAGCAACCCACCTGATTGCTGCTTCCACTAATCTTGCCGGACTTCTGGGCTGAAAATTGGATGCGAGCCTTGCCCTTCACCAGAGTAGCAGCGATCTGCATTATCACCGCCTCAATAGTGTAGGCCGAGCTCCATCCCTGCACACACAAACCAACATGTAAATTGCCAACACTACCACACTATCTCAGCTTAAAACCACCACACTGTTCCCCGTATTCAGAAATTACTTCCCTTCTCACTACGACAATTTTCCAAGGCCACAGAGACAACTAGCTGGGTTTTGAAGACAGTTCCTCCCTTTAATAAACTAGAAAACCTATCGATCTATCACCAGAACCATAAAAATACTCTTCAAATGCACAAGTATCTTCAACTGGGGCCTTTGGAAAGCAGTGATGGTGAAAGAGCAAATAATTTCTGAACATGGGTCTGTCTGTCTCCTTCAAACTATGATACTATGACACTGTAGTTATGGTTTACACTGTCATTGTATCTTTGGCTTACTATGACATGTTACTCTGGTTAAAAATGACACTGTATCTTTGCTTAAAACTACAACACTGTATCTCTGTTTAAACCTGACACTCTGACACTGTATCTTTGGTTTACACTGTGACACAATCCTTAAATTTCACAGACTAATAGCATTAAGGAGTTGAGGAAAAATTAAGGTGGATAATGATATTCCTCATACACATATACATACATACATACATTAAGGTTTTTGAGTGTAGAGAGGGGAAAATAAGTTATATATTTCACTTTGATATGTATAATGGGAAAAAAAAAAAAGTTTCTTCACTCCATTTCTGTTATTCATTCCTTCTGTACTCCCTCCATCATTCCAAGCACTCAACATAACTATCACTTCGTCTCTCATTCCACACTTCATCTGTCATTCTCCCTCCTTCAGCCCAGACACCACAATTTTTTCCTTACTCCCTCCCTCACTCCACATAACATCTCTACCACTCCCTCTCTCACTCCACACTCCATGTCATTCTTCCTCTCTCAGCCCACATACCACAATTTCATCCTTACTCCTTCTTTACTCCAGTACTCCACATAACAGTATCAATTCCCTCATCCAATATTCCTTCCTCCTTCCTTCACTCCACATTCCTTCAGTCATTCTCCACCCTCAATCTACATACCACTATATCTCTCTCACTCCCTCACTCCACATAACTCACTCTCTCTCCTCTCACTCCATCAATCACTCTTCCTGCCTCAGTTTGCACACCACAGTACATTCCTTATTCCCTCTCTTCACTCCACACTCCATATCATGCTCCCTCCTTCGGTCCAAACACCAAAATACCTTCCTTACTCCCTCTCTCACTCCCTCACTCCACACTCCATCAGTCACCAGACCTGTTTAGTGAGGAGCTCCATGCAAATAGCTCCGCCCACCAGCACGTAGCCTCCACTGATGACCGGCTGCACCACACGCACAAAGGGAGGCTCAAACGGGTACATCTCCTGCAGGAATAGGGAGACTCTTAGTATACAAGGACGTCAGACTCTTTAGAACAATATTAGTTAATGTGAGGCTCTTAAAACCACTATTAGTTAATGTGAGGCTCTTAAAACCACTATTATTTAATGTGAGGCTCTTAAAACCACTATTAGTTAATGTGAGGATCTTAAAAAAAACACTATTAGTTAAAGACACAATTAGTTAATGTGAACAACAGCAGCAAAACAACAACAAAAACAACTACTACTACTAAAAAAGAAGAACTACTACTACTGCTACTCAAAAAGAAGATGAAGATGAAGATTTGAAGTGGCTATTAGAGAAACCGAAGCCTTTGATCCACACATTAAAGGCTGGAAGGACAACAGCAACACACATAAACACTACTACTACTGTTGAAAGGTGGCTGAGGTACCTTAAAGTGGAAGTTAAAGAGGATATGGTCCATTCCCTCTCTCTCCTTCAGCTGGACCATGTCATTGTGGAGCGGAGAGTCTGAGTCCACAATGAGCAGTTTCACGTTCCACTCGTACAGACTGTCATTCACTAATTCCACGCTGTACACGCCTGCCAACCAGTGTGGAGCGTTAGTACTGGTGTGTGTGTGTGTGTGTGTGTGTGTGTGTGTGTGTGTGTGTGTGTGTGTGTGTGAATATGTTCCTTCACCCTTTATTATGTTAAAATGTCCCTCTAACTGACTCAACACACCCTTTTTTGAAGGTGTCAGAATGGTACACCCTATTGAAGCTTTGTGAGTGTTAAATGTCCCTATATACAATTAAACACCCCTTTTTGAAGCTGTCTGATCAGTAGATGTCCCTGTAAATCCCTTAACACACCCTTTTGAAGCTTTTTGAGTGTTAAATGTCCCTATATAGAACTGAACGCACCCTTTTTGAAGCTGTCTGAGCGGTAGATGTCCCTGAGCTCCTTCATGAGTCGGTCGGTGGCCTGCACAGAGCCTGAGATGGAGCCGCGAAGGTAGTCCTGCCGCTGGTTGGCCTTGAGGCGGTCTAGGGTGGCCATGTGGCTCGGGTGGATGTCCTCATCCTTCTGGGCTGCGTGGGAGGACGTGTTGTCTTCCATCTCCAGGTGAATGTCCTCCTCCATGTCCTCCTCCTCCTCCTCCATCTCTGAATCCTCGTACTCTTCATGCTGGCAACGGGAGAGGTGAAGTTTTTATTTACTTATTTATTTATTTTTATGTAGGAGGAGAAAACATGAACATAATGCAGAAAAAAAATGCCCACTTAGTTGCTTAACCCCTTCAGTACTGGGAAACATTATTATCTTAGATTTGTACACAATTAGACCATTTTATTGACATCAGGAAGGATCTATGGAGGTCAGAAGATTAATGGCCAAAGTCTCCACTATCTTAATCCCTCATATGAGTCTTTGAAGCTGTATAAAATCACCAAATAGTAAGAAGAATGAATATGAAAATGCATCTTGATACTGAGGTGGTTAAAAACAATCTGGGAGAAAAAAAAAAAAAAAAAAAAAAAAACGACAACTCAACACCAGAACACTCACATGGTCTGTTACTTCAAGCCAATATAAGCAAATGCATCACCATTTCACATCCTGAAACCCACAAAAATATTCCAAGATGATTTAAAAACAATCCAAAACCCCAAAGTAATGAAAGATACAACCAATACAACCCAGAATACTCCAAAATCCTTTAAAAAAACAATTCAAAACATTTTAAAAACAATCTGAAACCACAAAACAATATGCGACAACCAGTAGAAGCCACAATACTCCAAAACCCTTTATAAACAATCCAAAATGACAAAACAACAGACGTCACAAAACAATAGACACCAGAATACTCCAAAACACTTAAAAACAAAACAAAAACTTTAAAACAATAAAGATCCTTTAAAACAATCACAAAGCCTTTAAAACAATCAAAACCCTTTAAAACAATCAAAAACCCTTTAAAACAATCAAAATCCTTTAAAAACATATAAAAAAAAAAAAACTATATATGAACATTCCAAAACCACAAAACAAGACACCAAATACACACACAAAATAAATAAATAAATAAATAAAAAAAACAATCATAACCCTTAAAAACAACCAAAAACCCTTAAAAAACAATCAAAATCATTTAAACAATCAAAACCCATTAAAACACTCAAAACCCTTTAAAACAATCAGAAACCCTTAACAACAATCAAAACCCTTTAAAAACACTCCCAAAAATCCTTTACAACCAATCAGAAACCACAAAACATTAAAACCCTTTAAAAACACTCCCAAAAACCTTAAAAAAACAATAAAAACCCTTCAAAACACTCCCAAAACCTATTAATAAAAATCATAAACCACAAAAAAACAATCCAAATCCTTTAAAAACACTCCCAAAACTCTTTAAAAACAATCATAAACCACATAAACAATCAAAATCCTTCAAAAACACTCAGAAACCACAAAACAATCCAAACCCTTTAAAAACACTCCCAAAACCCTTAAAAACAATCAGAAACCACAAAATCAATAGACACCATGACCCATAGACACCAGAACACTCACATGGTCAGTTACATCGTGTCCGTTGATGACCTGCGGAACGGAAACAAGGTCCAGTCTGTCCTCCAGGTCGGGTGGCTCCTCCATGCTAAACGCTGTGGTCAGTTCCCTTAGCAGCAGCTTCACCTGTTGTAGTACCTGAGGGAGCCAATGCTGGGTCAGTGGTGGTGGTGGTGGTGGTGGTGAGGTTGGACAAAGGGGGTGAGGAAGAGGATGAGGAAGTGGTAAAAATGGAGGAGGAGGAGGAGAAGGAGGAGGAGGAAAAATGAGGGGAAAAAAAGTAAAAGAAAAAGAAAAAAAATAATGAAAACAAGAAGAAGAAAAGAAGAAAAAAAGAGAAGAAGAAGAGGAGGAGGAGGAGGAGGAGGAGGAGGAGGAGGAGGAGGAGGAGGAGGAGGAGGAGGAGGAGGAGGAGGAGGAGGAGAAGAAGAAGAAGAAGAAGAAGAAGAAGAAGAAGAAGAAGAAGAAGAAGAAGAAGAAGAAGAAGAAAAGGAAGATGAGTAACCAAAAGACACATTACTTATGATTGATCTCATCACAAAAAAAAAAAATAAATAAATAAATAAAAAATAAATAAATAAATAAAAACAAAAAAAACAAGAACACTAATAATTTTTCCTTTCTCCTCTTCAATAACAACAACAATAACCAGCACAATAATAACAACAACAATAACAGCAGCATTAACAACAATAATAATAAGAAGAACAATAATAAATTTTCCTCTTTCTCTTCTTCAATAACAAGAACAACAACAACAATAATAACAAGAACAATAATAACAACAACAACAACAAGAGCAGCATTACTCACATGATTATCTTTTCCGACAGTGTTGCTAAGTCTCTCGATGGCATTGGTAACATTGGTGTCCTCTGTCTCAGCAAACCAGACAGGAGGGGAATGAGGGTACGTCTCCTGCAAACACACAAACACACACACGTACACATTTAGTATTGCCAAACACATATATAGATAAATAGATGGATTAAATTAAATAAATACATGCAAACATTAATATCTTTGGTCTATCTTTCTCTCAACTCAATATTTTTACTATTTTCACCTGCAAACACACACACACACACACACACACACACACACATTCAGTATTACCAAACACATGACAAATAAATAAATAGATGGATTAGTACAAAAAAATACACACACTCTTTCTCTCTAACTCATTTTTCTGTTTATTACGTCACTTGCAAACACACACACACACACACACACACACACACACACACACACACACACACACACACACACATAATGACACATCCTGAGAGAAGAATATGACATGGATAAACAAACAGATAGATTAGTACAAAGAAATACTTTTACATTAATATCTCTGGTCTGTCTTTCTCTGTAACTCACTTTTGTTTTATCTCTCTTTTCTCTCTCTGTGTATCTTTGTTTCAGTTATATTTTATTTATCTGAGTGTGTGTATGTCTATCTGACTCTCTCTCTCTCTCTCTCTCTCGGTTTCAGTCAGCATATTTTTGTATCTCTCTCTCTCTGGCTCATAATCTCAAACTCTTCTGTGCTTCACCTCTGCTATTTGAAAAGGGTTTATTTAAATTTACACGAGTTTCTTAAGGTGTTTTTTATGGTTCTAGAGGCAGAGTGACAATATTTCTACATTACTAACTGGAAAAACACTCTTAAAAACTGTGCTAATCATCTCTGTAGTCTTGGAAAACAATTGTGATGAGAGAACAAATTATTTTCAATGGTGTTTTTATGATTTTAAAGACAGTGACAAGATTTTCATATTATTAACTGGAGAAACACTCTTGAAAACCTTGCTAATCATCTCTATGGCCTTGGAAAATGGTCACAGTGAAAGAACATAGCATTTTCAAGGGCGTTTTTATGGTTCTAGAGGTAGAATGACAATATTTCTACATTAACTGGAGAAAACTCTTGAAAACTCTGCTAATCATCTATGTAGCCTTGGAAAACAGTTTGTGGTGAGAGAACAGCATTTTGAAGGATGTTTTTATGGTCCTAGAAGCAGATTAACATATTATTAACTGGAGAAACACTCTTGAAAACCTTGCTTTGCTAATCATCTCTGTAGCCTTAGAAAACAGTCATACTGAGATAACAACATTTTCAAGGTAGTTTTTATGGTTCTAGAGGCAGACTGACAAAATTTCTACATTACTAACTGGAGAAACACTCTTGAACACTCTGATAATTATCACTGTAGCCTTGTAAAAAGTTTATTGTGAGAGAACAGAGCATTTTCAAGGATGTTTTTATGGTCCTAGATGCAGATTAACAAGATTTCCATATTATTAACTGGAAAAACACTCTTGAAAACCTTGCTAATCATCTATGTAGTCTTGGAAAACAGCTGTGGTCAGAGAGCAATGCATTTCTGGATAAGGACCTATACTCTTACAATTCTTCTGCTTCACACCTCCACCTCAAAAGGCTCTAGTTGAAGTTCCACATGTTTCCAAGGATGATTCTAAATTCCAGTGTGAAATTAACATGATTTCTACATTATTAGGGGAACTGTCTTGGGAATGCATATATTCATCACTGTGACCTTTGTAAATAGTGGTGGTTAGAAAAATAAGAATTCTTATTACATATACTTAAAGAAATTTGTCAAACACATATATACAAACTAATTTATTTATGTTTTCTGTTTATAAGGCACAGCAAGTCACACACACACACACACACACACACACACACACACACACACACACACACACACACACACACACACTCAAGAGGGTCCGGGTTCGAGACCCGGAGGTGGCGAGGCAAATGGGCAAGCCTCTTAATGTGTGGGGTGTGTTCACCTAGCAGTAAATATGTACGGGATGTAACTCGAGGGGTGTGGCCTCACTTTCCCAGTGTGTGGAGTGCGTTGTGGTCTCAGTCCTACCCGAAGATTGGTCTTTGAGCTCTGAACTCCCTCCATAATGGGGAAGACTGGCTGGGTAACCAACAGACGACCGTGGCGGTGGTGAATTATACACACACAAACACAAAGACACATACACACACACACACACACACATTATCCCTACAATAAACACTTCTTTTCCAAGCATACACAAGCCATCCTACCCTGTAATGAGTCAGTCTAAGCCTCCAGTCATGCATCCTGTTTATATTCATCTCTCTCTAGAGTTATTCTCATCCTTCCTTGAATAATACACCAAGAAGCGACTGGGAATAATATTAACAATGACTATGGCCCTTATTCTCCCTTTGATCTCTCACCATGCCTGTTTTCAAGGGCCACAGAGACAACTAGCAGGGTTTTCTAGTGTGTTTCTGGTAATAATGCTGAAATCTTGTCACTCAGCCTCTGGAACTCTAAAAAACACCTTAAAAAACGGTCTTCTTTCACCACAACTATTTTCAATGGACACAGAGATGATTAGCATGGTTTTCAAGAGAGTTCCCCTAGTTAATAATGTTGAAATTTTGTCATTCTACCTTTAGAACCATAAATGCACTCTTAAAAATGCTCTTCTCTCACCATGACTATTTTCAAAGGCCACATAGATGACTTGCATGATTTTCAAGTGTGTTTCTTCAGGTAATAATGTTGAAATCTTGTCACTCTGCCTCTATAACCATAAATACACTCTTAAAAAAACACTCTTCTCTCTCACCATGACTATTCTCAAGGGCCACAAAAATGACTAGTGGGATTTTAAGAGTATTTCTCCAGATAATAATGTAGAAATCTTGTCACTCTACCTCTAGAACCATAAATACACTCTTAAAAACCATTACTATTTTCAAGGACCACTAAGATGACTGGCAGGATTTTCAAGAGTGTTTCCCCAGGTAATAATGTTGAACTCTTGTCACTCTGCCTCTACAACCATAAAAAAACACCTTAAGAACTTGTGTCAATTTAAATAAAGACTTATGAAACAGCGAAGGCAAAGCACATAAGAGTCTGAGAATATGTGTGTGTGTGTGTGTGTGTGTGTGTGTGTGTGTGTGTGTGTGTGTGTGTGTGTGTGTGTGTAATGGATTAATAGATGAAAAGATAGAGAGAATGGGTGATGATCTATTTTTCTCATCCCTCCTTTAGTAATACACCTTCAAGGCAGTCTTCCCTCTTGCATAAATAAATAAATAAATAAATAAATAAATAAATAAATAAATAAATAAATAAACAAATGAAAAAAAAAAAAAGGCGACTATGGCTGAATACTACTTATACATGTGTGTCAATGTGTATAATGAATAAATGGATGAAAATGATGAGTAACTTAGAGGTTTCACAATACATCTTTTGAAATAGTGAATACATATGAATGTTAATGATACAAGTATATGCATGAAAGGCGAATAATCTTTGCTTCACCTATATATTGAATAAGTGGATGGAATGATAGGTAACTTACAGGAAACATAATACATTTTTTGAAACAGAGAATAAAAAATGGACATTCATCAAAGAAATGTATGAGTGAGAGGTGAATAATCTTTGTCTCAACCACATGATGGGTAAATAGATGGAAATGATGAGTACTTTAGACTTTTTAGAGGAAAAACAATGCATCTTTTCAAACGGTGAATAAAAATGCATGTTAATTAAATAAATGTATGAGTGATAGGTGAGTAAGCTTTGTTTCACCTGAATAATGAATAAATTAATGAAAATGATGAGTAAGCAGCGAAGAGAACAATGTAGAATGAGAAAGAGGCGATAATGATAATAACAATGATAATAGTGTTTAAAGGATGGCAATAATGGTGATAACATAAGCTACCATAATAATGAAGGTTTGTCACCAAGATAACCAAACCACACACACACACACACACACACACACACACACACACACACACACACACACACACACACACAGCTGTGTTCAGAAAGTTGGAAAAAAAAGAATATCAAATTATGGGAATCTTTAATAAATACATAAATAAATAAATAAATAAATACAAAAATAATAAAAAATAAACAAAACTTAATAATAATAATAATAATAATAAAACTAATTCACCGAGAGAGAGAGAGAGAGAGAGAGAGAGAGAGAGAGAGAGAGAGAGAGAGAGAGAGAGAGAGAGAGAGAGACTTTGTTCAGTGACATTAGTGATAAATATTTGTACTCTCTCACACACACACACACACACACACACACACACACACACACACACACACACACACAAAGAGGCAAGCCTCTTAATGTGTGGGGTGTGTTCACCTAGCATTAAATAGGAACGGGATGTAACTGGAGTGGTTGTGGCCTCGCTTTCCCGGTGTGGAGTGCTTTGTGGTCTCATTCCTACCCGAAGATCGGTCTATGAGCTCTGAGCTCGCTCCGTAATGGGAAAGACTGGCTGGGTGACCAGCAGACGACCGAGGTGAATCAAACATACACACACAGTAAACAAAACACGTGATGCAGTACTCGTATACGTTACATGTCAAAATAAATAAGGATTTTTTCAATACATTTCATCCTACGCATCATCTCATTACATTTCACTCACTCTGCAAACAACAATTATGACAGAGCAGGGTTTTGATGGCCAGGCGGGGTAATAAAAACAGGGCAAAACGGAGTGAAACAGGGTGGCAGGGCGGAGACAGGGTGAACACAATATGGAGGCCTCAAAAAACGCACCGTGTCATGTCAAACTAGCGTATCACTGACCTATATCTCGGAATTAGCACAGACTGGCAGGGTATGACAGGGGGGTTTGGCAGGGAAGGGTACGCAGGGGAGAAGTTTAAATAGTTTAGTTAATACGTAGATAAAATGAAATGGATATCATTTGCGCATTTCACCATTTATAAGCTCCATTAGGCCTAGGCACGTAGGGAAAACAAGCTATACCACAGAGGGACAAGATAATGAGAGGAAAATAATGAAAAAAATCAACTAAAAGAAAAAAAAATAAAAAAAAGTTAGACGTAATTGTAAGTTTCTCGTATTTTGAGCCTATTTACACGCTTAACATAGGCCTACAGTGAAGATGGGACTAGAAATATATGAAAGGGACGTAGGGAAGACAGGGAGAGGCAGTGGTAGGGGAGAGGAAGGGATGGGAGAGAGGGAGAGGGGGAGGGAGGGGTGGGGGTGTCCTTGTCTATAAACAAAAGCAATGGGTTGTTCTCTTTTTCCTTCTTCACGCCCACGGCCGCGCCACGCCCAGCCTCCCACGCCCACAGCAGCTCGCCACACGCCCATACTCACCGTGATGTTGGCGTGGATGTCATATTTCTTGCCCGTCTTGGAAATAAATCGACAGGTGAGCTCGTCTACACTGGCAGACACAACTTGGAAGAGCTGGTCCGTCTTGGGAAATGCGCTCTCCAATACCCTTATTTCCTGCTTTAAGGTGTTCAGGCACGCCATTCCTCGTGTCCCTGTGTGCCCCGCTGCGTCATGCACTGTCCCACACCAGCAGCGTCTCCCCAAGTGGCGTAGGAAAGGAGAAACTGTGGAAAATGACAGCTGCTCCTGCCACTCTTCTCCTCTCCCTCAGTAAAATGGCGCCGGCGGTCAGTGTTGCCAAGGCCGCCCACAGTCTACCTCTGCCGCCCCGCTCCTCTCCATCCTGTCGCCTTTATTATATGTCAAACTTATTCCTTACTTCATCATATCCATCTCTTATTTCTTAATTTTTTTTTCTCCTCTTTTCAATTTTAGTTATCATCTCAATTTACTATTTTGTTTCCTCCTCCTCCTCCTCCTCCTCCTCCTCCTAGTTCTTTCTATATCTAATTTATTATGCACTAAATCTATATTGTACTTTATATTGTTTTTCTGTCATTACGTTGCATGTGTTTTTGTTCAGTAAGTTTTGTTTTGTTATAAATATTTCCAATCCTTTTTTTTTTTTTTTTCTTTTCTTAATTCCTTCATCTTGTATTTGGCTTTATTTATCTGTTATTTTATATACATTGTTATTTGTTATATTCTATGGGTTCTCTCTCTCTCTCTCTCTCTCTCTCTCTCTCTCTCTCTCTCTCTCTCTCTCTCTCTCTCTCTTAACATTAAAACCAAGAACCATCTCATAAAATACTTAAGGAAATAAATAAATAAATAAAAAAAATAGAGCAGTTAATGTTTTTATTAGCCGCAAAACATACATGGAAGGAAAAAATAAGAATATATGTACTAAATTCAATGATAATTTTCCGTGATTTAAATGTTTCTACAATGGGAGTAAAATAATGAATGCGTGTGTGTAGGAAAGGAAATACTGTCGAGCGAGTGGAGGCTGAAATTGATCGGAAAAAAAAAAAAAAAAAGTATCCTGGAAATTTATCTGAAGCCTAGAGATTTCTCGCCCAATCTGGTAAAACTACATTGCAAGGGCTCGAGAATTTCCAAATGTTTTCGTTCACCTTTCACAATTCATGATATCAATACTCTTATCGTTACATTGAAACTGTCAAAATTAAGTGTGTAACTCCACACAAAAACGTAAAATTATTAGATTAGTTCTTTCCTGTGTTAGGTTGATGTTAGTTGCGGATATAGAATAATGCAAATGTATGATATGTGATGCAGCGGGCGAAATATAACGAAACATGGCAGAGTGTAATGTTATGGTTGAGTTAAATGGTCATTTCTCTGAACTAATACTCAAGAGATGGCGCTAGTGTGGCAGCGGACGATTTAAATTCCCTTGTGGCCTTTAAATACAAGTTAAATACCCTGAGATTTAGAATTGATAGTCTTTTAATCCTAAACGTCAATGTTATTATCTCATTATCTGTGTTTCCTCACTCCTAAGTCTTCACCAAGATGAACATTGGTTTGGTGAGAGGCTGCCTGGTGAAACAATGTCTGTATGTGTGTGTGTCTTTCTCTCTATCTTTGACTGCCTACCATTTCTCTCTCTACCATCGATATCTGATTGAATTCTTATTAATCAGTACCATTTTATATAATCATAAGTTGCCGATAATCATATTGAAAAATTTTAGTTAGATAATAAAAATATTGTTGCTATATTCTGTTCACCATCGCTAGGGAGACACGCTACAGCTGCTCCTCCCTATAGCCGAGTTCACTTGGAGCCGAAATGTACTAACTAATATGAGAGAATATAAGTATTTAAATCTATTCAAAAGATGTATAAAATAATAACTAGTATTTCTAGTTTGTTATTGAAAAGAACATAGATGAAGACGTGAGCACGTGGCGGCGAATCACACTCGAGCGTCGAAGCGGAAGTCAACAACAGAAGGAAAAAAACTGAGGTGCAACTTTTCGCAGTTTTTTCGTCAATTCTCCCACACTGAAGCTTTATCCAGCCTAGAACACACATTTTACCTGCCCTGCACCCGTGCATCACCTTAATTTAAGTCAATATGACGTAGATTCAGCATTTCCTTTCACCTGTAAGACAACCTTGGCCAAACCTTCTCTTGTTCAACGCACCAGTCTTTGTCTTATCACTCATTTCCACCCACGTGAGTTCAGGGTTACACTCTTCCTGCCCTGGACTCTTGACTGGGTAAATACGACCAGTCATTCTCTTTATCTGGTCTAATTAGAGACATTAGCTTAGCACTTTCTAACCTAAGTAGGTGGGATGTGTGCTTTAAGAGAGTGCCAGCCAGTCAACTAAAGCAGTAATTTATTATTTTTTTTTTTGGCTAATGTTTGGTGTGTTGCAGGGAGAGTGGCGGCCACGACTGAGGGAGGGACAATGTCAGAGGAGGGTTCGAGGGAGCTCATTGAATCCATCAAGAGGCAACAGGCAGAGACCAGGATCTGCCTCAGCCTGGCCAACCGTCACATCAACACACTCTATTCCCAGGTGTGCTCTCTCTCTCTCTCTCTCTCTCAGTTTTTTTTGTCTATATTTATTTTTCATCTAATTTTTGTCTGTATGTATTTTTATTGCTCTCTCTCTCTCTCTCTCTCTCTCTCTCTCTCTCTCTCTCTCTCTCTCTCTCTCTCTCTTTCTCATTAAGAACCATTGAAAGCCACCCATACAATACAACACAACACAACACTACAACACACCCCAAAACCTAATCTAACACACCTCGTATTGCCAGGTACAAGACTTGGAGGAGCAGTTCCGCACGGCTATGGTCTTCAAGAAACACTCTGCACGCTACAACCTCCGACAGAAACTTGCAGTGATTATGGGACTCAAGATTGTTTACCTCAACTATTGCTCCGTCAAATCGCAGGAGCTGGAACGCATTAAGAGGAAGCTCCGATCCCTTACTGGCCGAGAGGATGAGGCTATGGACACTGATTCACTAGAGGAGCCAAGTACTTCCCTGGTGGAGATGTAGTGTGCTGATGTGTTGGATGTGTTGACTCCTCACCTGTGTGTCTATTCTCGAAAGCTTCCTCTACCCAGAACTCACAGAGAGGGAGAGACAAAGGTGGAGAGAGACTAAACTGATTCATTCTGGTTTGAGTGTTGACTGCCTGTGTTTCCTCAAGGCTCCAGTACTGTAGACTGACTGAGAGAGGGTTGAAGACTAACCTCATTATTTCTGTGTTTTTTTTTTTTTTCAAGAACGGACAGAGAAAGAGAGAGGGAAAGACAGAGGTGGAGAGAGACTAAACTGATTCATTCTTGTTTGAGTATTGACTGCCTGTAGACTGACTGAGAGAGGGTTGAAGACTAACCTCATTATTTCTGTGTTTTTTTTTTTTTTCAAGAACGGACAGAGAAAGAGAGAGGGAAAGACAGAGGTGGAGAGAGACTAAACTGATTCATTCTTGTTTGAGTATTGACTGCCTGGGTTGGTGAAGATTAAACTCATTATTTTTGTGTTTTTTCAAGGCTTTCTCTTTCTAGACTGACTGAAAAAGGAGGGGAATGTTAAAAAAAAAAAAAAAAAATCAAAGGACTGACTTGGGAAGGAAGGAGGTGAAAGTCTAGAGTGGTTTATGTTTGTGGTTTAATTAGAGAGAGTGAGAGGGCTAGACTTATAGAGATAGCTTAGCCTTTATTTGTTTCCTCTGGTTAATTTTAAGGGCCTGGAAAAAGTGATTGTGTGAATGTGAAGTATCATAGGAATATTTCAAAATCAGGAAGCAATTTCAGGCAATTTTCTTGTTTTGTTTAGATAATTTGAGCATTTAGTGGCGTGAGGGTATTTTGTATCCAGGATTCGCTCCAGATCTGACGCGTTTAGGAGTCACAAAAATGTCTGCAATGGAGGAGGAGCAGGATGTGGAGATTGAAGAAGAGGAGGAGGAGGAGGAGGAGGAGACACTGGTTCTCGTCGAGCTCCATGGCGTGATAGACTCAGAGATCATCACACAGGACAGCTTCAGCAAATTTAAGGTGTTAGCGGTGGATTCTGAGCGCCCGGTCCTGCAGGTGGAGAATTTTATCTTCTCTGGAGAATATGAACACACACTAGGAACAGCTGTGTTCTTCGAGGAGGAGGAAAAGCGGCTGAAATGTGACCCTGTGTTCTGCAAGAAGCCCCCACGGATGCTGCGTTATGCCTGCTCCACCAACAAGAAGCTCAACATGAAGAGAATATTTGTGTCGGAGAAGAGCGCTGGTCTTGATGTGAAGTGTGAGGGTGCACCTGGGCCAAGTAATGTCTCTGTTGACCTTTCAGACACACCCCAGATTGTGAATGCTGGTGATGGGGATACAGAAGAGGTGCAGGAGGAGGTGTCAACAGGATGCTAGGACAGTGTTGGTCAATGCCTGTATTCTTAAATGCTTTGTTCTCTCACCCTCTCTTTCCAAAGGCTGTAATATAAGATAGCCATGTTTTTAAGGGTATTTTGATGGCATTTGTGATATATTGGCAATAATTTTAGTTTATCAAAAGGGGAAACTGTCTCAAAAACCTGGTTAGTCATCTCCGTGTCCTTGGGGAATTATCAGAGAGAGAGAGAGAGAGAGAGAGAGCAAGGCATTTTTTTAATACTGTGTGGTGTGAGGTTTGTTATCGTGCTGGTTTCTTGATGCTGCTATTTTGGATTGGTGCTGTTCGAGGCAGACTTGTGAGAGGCACCAGCTGTTGTCCATCTTGCTCTCTCTGTCGTGCTAGAAGGAAATGTCTTGTTCTTGTGTTTTTTAGTATAAGTGTGGTATAATCTTTTGTCTTTGTTGTTTTTTGTTGTTTTGTTTCATCTCTCCCTTCTTTCTGTTTATTTCATTCTTGTCTCATTCTTCTTCCATATTTCATCCACTTGCTCCTCTTTGTTGCTTTTGTTGCTTTGTGTTTCTGTGTTTCATCTCTTCCTTCTCACTGTTTCATTCATTCTCATCTCTTCTTCATTCTTTCATATTTCATCCACTTCCTCCTCTTATTCTTTCTCTCTCATATTTACCGTCCTTCATGTTTCTTCACGACTTGTTTCTCTAATGATAACAATCCTGACTTTTAATTCTAACAGCAAAAAACAATGGCACAACAAGACTTAGCTAGTGTGTGTGTGAGAGTGTGAGAGATATGACTTGATACTGTTCTTAGCAATGAGTGGATGTGCATTGAGCCATAATGTTGCTTGGGAATGGCTAGTATTTATGTGGAGAATGTGTGGAGTGAATAGTGCTTGTGATTATGTGACAGAATGTTCATCTGTCTGAATGTCAAATGTATCAAGTTGTGTTCTGTGTGAGTCCCAACCGCTGGTCCCTTCACAGCACATTGAGTCACTTGTTAATGTACTCATCTGTCATGTGTGTCAGACTAAGTTATTGGAGTAAACCAGTGTGTCTTTTTTCATCATTATACTTGACAGTGAGGGAGTGTTTCCTTAACCAGAGAGAGAGAGAAGTAGCAGTAGACATTCTTGTTCTTAGGTTGATGAGTAGAAGGAGGAAGAGACAGAGGAAGGTGCAGGAAAAAAAAAATAAATAAAAAAAAATACAGTAGAGGAAAGTGACAAAAAAGAGAAAGAGAGAGGTAGCAGCAGACATTCTGGTATTTAGGGTCATGAGTAAGAGGAGACAGGAAAGTGCAGGAAAAAAAATAGACAAAGTAGAGGAAAGTGACAAAAGAGAGAGATAGAGAGCAGATAGCCTATACCTCTAAAACAAAAGTACAGGCAAAAAAAAAAAAAAAACATTAAGGATAACTGGCTATTCTACACACTAATGTAAGGACAGGATGGCACTGAGAGAGATGACTGCATTACCTAATGGATAAACTCACCATAACTCAAGTGTTTCTTATACAATTGTCAGCAAATTGTGCACAACATCTGAGAAACATGAGATTAATGGGGCAGCAAATAAAGCATCTTGTAATACCTTTATATATCAATTTTACTCTATCAATATACAAGGAATAATAATAAAGTCTATCACAACATATGCCTCAATAATAATAATAATAATAATAATAATAATAGCACATGCTTTCTATACTATTAAGTAATTTTACCTCCTACTTATACATAGAAATAACAATAATAGAATCTTGAAGTAATGGAGGAATGTTTCTAATTCTATATATAAATGGCATTAATTGAGTTGTAAATTAAGTGTGCATCTACAGAATATACAAACTTTCTCTCAAAACAATATACAGTAAGTCCTTGTTATACAGTAGTTCTTTATCCGGTAAATTCACAGTTACGGTATTTGGAAATTACTACCCTTGATTCGATATACGGTAAGAAACATTCACAGATACGGCATCCGCTCATGTCAGCGTGGGGAAGCAGGGGTGATGACGTCATCCACACTGACTTTAACTTGACCACTCTTGGAGCCTGTTATCTCTTCCCTTCCCATCCATTTTTTTTTAACTGCATTACATATTTTCAGGAACA
Organism: Portunus trituberculatus; assembly: GCF_017591435.1. Taxonomy (NCBI): domain Eukaryota; kingdom Metazoa; phylum Arthropoda; class Malacostraca; order Decapoda; family Portunidae; genus Portunus; species Portunus trituberculatus. Next base: position 309,330 of record NC_059258.1, on the reverse strand, counting down.
CAAATGTACCATATAACAAGGACTCATAAGGTAGAAATCATGTTAATCTGTAAATGAAAACATGAAACTACCTTAAAAAAAAACTTGTTACTGAAAGAACTAGGTAAATACAATTACTGCTTCCTAAATGTTACAGTATCTTCAAGCTTAAAAAAGGTGTAGTAAAAGTTATTTGGGTTTTCAAGGGAGCTTTCATGGTTCTAATAGTTTAATAGGGTGTAGTGGAAGTTACTGTGATTTTCAAGAGAGCTTTTATAGTTTTAGTGCAAGTTTAACAGGATGCAGTGGAAGTTATTGAAGTTTTAGAGTATTTCTATAGGTAGTGGTAATGTAATGAGTAATGTGTACCACCAGCAGACACAAGAAGCTAAAACAAAACAAATTACTATCTTTAGCAATAATACTCTTAATATATGGCAACAGTTTCTTTGTGATATGGCAAAACCCTGTCTCTTTACCAGGCTGGCAATACCACACACACACACACACACAATTGGAACATTTTGAGTGAGGAAGTGGTGTCAGCAAAGAGTGTGCATAGCTTTAAAGAAAAACTGGGTAAGTGTAGATATGGAGACGGGGCCACATGAGCGTAAAGCCCAGGCCCGGTAAAACTACAACTAGGTAAAGACACACACACACACACACACACACACACACACACACACACACACACACTTAGCTCTGTCAGCCCTCATGAAGCACCTTACTACAGCACAGGAGGTTAGGCAAGACAAAATACTTATAGAAATGCCCATGCTAAGATATGGCAGAAATATAATATGGTAATAATTCTGGAGCATTTCGTCATTTGTAATATTATTTGTGCTAGACTAATACACATGTACACATAACCTCTCTCTCTCTCTCTCTCTCTCTCTCTCTCTCTCTCACTTTGAGCTGAAGACTTTATAACTAGAATATTTTCCACATTTGGACATTAAAGAAAGCCAGAAAGACTAGTTTAAAATCAGTTTGGCTGCACATTGAAGTAAACCTTGTAGAAAATGAATAAAAAAAGATAAAACACAGACTGAGACAGAAAAAATGATTGAAAAATAGGAAAGAATCAAAACAAACACTGAGACAATAGGAAAATAATATAGCTAAAAATTAATCTGGCTAGAATTGAACATCACTAAAATAAACCTTGGTATCTTTACCTGACACAACCTTAAGTAAGAAAAACAAGTCAGAACATCAAAACATTTGCAAAATGTAGATCTTTCAACTTCAAACACAAGAAAAACAAACTAAACACTGCATACAATCTTCACCTCTCTTCCTGCCTTGATATCTTTACCCGACACAACCTCAACTAAGAAAAACAAGTCGGAACATCAAAACATTCACAAAACGCAGATCTTTCAATCTCAAATACAGGAAAGATAAATCAATCACCAGCTACATACCTTCATTTTCATTCCTGCCTTATTCTCTACCCTTGACACAATCTCAAATAAGAAAAACACACCAGGACATCATAACATTCACAAAATGCAGATCTTCCAACCTCAAATACAGGAAAAACTAAGTCAATTATCAGCTACATACCTTTTCCCTTCCTGCCATGGTCTTTATCCCTGACACAACTTCAAAACATTTACAAAATGCAGATCTTCCAACCTCAAACACAAAAAAAACTAACAAAACACTGCAAACAATCTTCTTTTCTCTTCTTGCCTCACCCTCAAAAAAAAGTTTACCTGGCCCCTGACTGGCATCTTTACCTGGCCCCTGACTGGCACCTTTACTTGGCCCTCGATTGGCACCTTTACCTGGCCCCTGACTGGCACCTTTACCTGGCCCCTGACTGGCACCTTTACCTGGCCCTCACACAGACAAATACAACTTCCTTCTATGGCACAAGTAAAAATTAATCTGGCTACAACTGAACAGCATTGAAAACCTTGGTGTCTGTCTCTCAGCATTCACAAAACACAGATTTATCAACCTCAAATGCAGGAAAAGCCAAATACATGCTCCATAGAACCTTCATCTCTCTTCCTGCCACAGTCTCACGTGGGAGAAAACAAGCTAAAAACATCTAAAACTCTGATTGGCACCTTTACCCTTACACAGACAAATACAGCTTTCTTCTATGGCACAAATAAAAATTAATCTGGCTACAACTGAACAGCACTAAAAAAAACTTTGGTCTCTCTCCCTGACACAACCTCAAACACGGACAACACACCAGGTCATCAAAACACTCACAAAACACAAACAACAGACCAGGGGACTAAAATGCTCACCTAGCACAGATTTCTCAGCCTCAAACACAGGAAAACCAAACCAAATACTGCATAGAACCTTCATTTCTCATCCTACCTCAGCCTCACACAGGAAATCACAAGCTAAACACATTGACACCTATGATTAGAATCCTTACCCTTACACAGACAAATACAACTTCCTTCTGTGGCACAAGTAAGCAATGGCAATCCAGATACTTGTCGCCCAAAGGTTCATAATGAGGTGATTGGAATGGTGCTGTCCAACTGGCTTCCAGGACCAAGGAAACAGCCCGCCACAAATCTCATGCCCAACGTATAGAAGGATTGAGTTCATGCCTGCATAACGTAATGGATTTCCGCCCCACCAGCCTCTCTCGTCAATCATAACATAGAATACAGTGAAGAGGATGAAGGCAAAGCAAGTAGTGCATAGAACATAAGATAACGACCACAGATTCTTGTTCACTGGGATTAAGCCACCTTCTTTCCTCCAACTACAGAGAAAGCCAGCCAGAAGACCAGTCACCAGCGCCCACACAAGCCAGCGACTCCAGCGGCCGCGGTGTGTCTGATATGTGGTGATGATGCGGCCACAAGCTGCACCAAACTGAACCTGTGTGATGGTGAGTGGTCAGCTTGTGTTAGGGAAGATTAGTGGCTTAACTCCTTCACTACTTCATTTTTACCTTAAGTTTTTATAGGATTATATTGTTTTGTTGACATTATTAAGGGTCATTGGGGGTCAGAAGATTAATGGCCACAGTTTTCACTATTTCAAACCCTTCAGTAATGGGATGCATTTTTACCTTAAGTTTTGTGCATGATTAGACCATTTTATTGACATTAGAAAGGGTCTATGGAGGTCAGAAGATTAATGGCCCAGAGACTTCACTATTTTAATCCCCCACATGAGTTTCTGAAGCTGTATAAAATCACCAAATAGTAAGCAGAATAAATATGACAGCATGTCCTGATACTGAAAGGTTTAATGCGGTGTGATCTAATGCCATGTAATATAATTGAATCTATGTGTGGTGGTGTTTTTAGCTTGTAGAATTCAAGGGTGTATTTTACAGTTTGAGGGATAGAGTGACAAGATTTCTACAGCATCAACTGGAGAAACACTCTTGAAAACCTTCCTAATCATCTCTGTGGCCTTGAAAAACAGTTGTGGTGAGAGAACAGAGCATATTCAAGAGCATTTTTATGGCTCTAGGGGCAGAGACAAAATTTCTACATTACTAACTAGAGAAACACTAAGAAAAAAAAAAAAAACACTAACCATCTCTGTTGCCTTGGAAAACAGTCATGGTGAGAGAACAGAGTATTTTCAAGGGTGTTTTCATGGTTGTAAGAGCAGAGGGACAAGATTTCTACATTACTAACTAGAGAAACACTAAAAACACCCCACAAATATTCTCTGTGGCCTTGGAAAAATAGTGATGAGAGAGCAAAGCATTTCTGAATCACCTTTACACCACCACCACCACCACCACTACTAACATTCCTTTCCTTTCCATTACTAACCATGAGGACAGAAGTAAGAGCGCCCAGTAGTCCTTCAGGGTCGTATGGAGTGTTGCTGGCATATATAGTGACACAAGTAGGGTGGCTGTACACATGAGACCGACCCACCACCACCCGATCTATGTATCCAGCCGCTCCCCCTGTGCAGCCTCGGTTCATCCCCCACTCATGCAGCCCCCCTGGTCCAAGATAGCCCCTGAGGAAGATAAGGGAAATGTAGGAAAGACTTGTGATACTTTAAAGGAAAAAAATTTCTCTCTCACTCTTACACACACACACACACACACACACACACACACACACACACACACACACATATAGAACATAGAATGGTGGAAAAGTGGAATGCATTGAGTGATGAAAAATTGGATAAATGAAGACATGGAGACAGGACACTATGAGCCCCACTCGAATCCTGTACAATACAACTAGGTACACACACACACATCTAATCTGGGACAATAGTGACACAAGTGGACAAAGAAAGAAATAAAGAAAGGACAACTGCAGGAGAGATATCAAGGAGGTCAGCTTTCCACAAAGATGTGTAGAGGTGTGGAACAGTTTAGATGAGAGAGTCATTGAAGCAAAGGACAATAAATAAGTTCAAACAAATGTTGGATGTGCATAGACATGGAGACAGAACAGCACTAGCACAGCTTTCTTCCTGTATGTTACAATTAGGTAAATACAACTAAGTAAACACATATACACACACTTACATGGGGCAGCCGGGGACAGGGAGGCCAAAGGTGAGTGTGGCATGTATGATAAGCAGCACCAGAGTAAACACCCACTGTGGGCTGGAACGCACTATGTCGCGGATCTTCCAGTACCAGACATACTGTGGGGTAAGACGTGCTGGTGTTAGGCTAGGCAGTGCTAGTTTTGTTTAGGTTAGGTTAGAAAATTGTTAGGTTAGGTTAAGTTATATTATGGTTGAAATTTCTGAGGTTACGTTAGGAAATGGTTAGGTTAGGTTAGATACTGGAGCTTAGCAAATAGTTATGGGTAGATTAAGGTTAAAGTTTGTAAGGTTAGGTTAGGTTAGGTTAGGTAGTGGTATTGTTTTGGTTAGATTAGGTTAGGTTAGGTTACAAAATGGTTATAATACATTAGGGCTGAAATTTGTTAGGTTAGGATGTGGTAAGGAAAGATACTCCCTTGAAAATTTAATCATAGTTAAATGCCACACACAAAAAAAAAAACACTCTATGGAGGCATAAAGTGATGAAAAAAAATAAGAAATCAAATTAACTAAAAAAAAAAAAAATAAATAAATAAATAAATAAATAAAATACAGGAAAAAACAACACTTAGAAACCAAAACTCACACTCACACACACACACACACACACACACACACACACACACACCTCTGGGGACTCCTGAGGGTTCATGCTGTACACTTCAATCACTGCCGTCAGGAAGTAGCAAATGGCAAACCGCTGAAGCACGCCAAAGATTCGGAAAGTTGGCATGTAGTTGTGACCGCCAACACTGTAGAGAGAGAGAGAGAGAGAGAGAGAGAGAGAGAGAGAGAGAGAGAGAGAGAGAGATTAAAGTATTGCAGTACACATATATGAATAATGAACTGAGTTGCCAAGATAAGGAATTATAACAAATGTCAAAAAAAGGTACTGAAATAAAAAATAAACGATACAATGTGATAAAACTGAGAGGAAAAAAAAAGTTAATACAATAAGTGACACATTCTAACTCCTAGGTGTTCACAAGAAGAATTACAGAAGTACCTATTAATAGCTAGTGTAATAATATCCTTTGCAATATACCAGTGCATATTGGGGCAGAGTCAGTCATTAATTAGCATCCTCTTCAGTGTCAGAGTATTGCATGAGGGCTCAGCTAGATGCCCTTATAACTCAGGGCATTACTAACCAGGAGAAGATTCAGAGCCCCTCCACTAACCTTTGAAAATAAGACAGAGGGTAAAATAATAAGCAAAAATATAAGACAGAGACTAAAAACAATAAACACCGGACTCTGACAGAGGAGAAAAAAAAAAGAAAAAAAAAAGAGCTAAACCAATAAATGCCAGACTCTGATAAAAAAAAAAAAAAAAAAAAAAAAAAAAAAAAAATGAGAAAAAAAGAGCTAAAACAATAAACGGAAGATTTTGATAAAGGGAAAAAATTGGAAAAAGAAGCTTAAACAATAAATGCCAGACTCTGATAAGGGAAAACAAAAAAGTTAAAACAATAAACATCAGACTATGATAAAGGAAAAAAAAAGAAAAAAGAGCTAAAACAATAAACGCCAGACTTTGATATAAAAAAATAAATAAATAAATAAAAGTAATAATAAACACCATACACTAAACAACTGAAAAAACAACAACAACGGCTAAACAAAGAGCAAAGAAAACCAGGAATCATCAAAGAATAAACAGCAAAACTTTACCTGTTGACAATGAGGCCGAGAGCAAAGAGAATGAGGCATCGTTTGAGAATTCGCGCCACAATAATGATCCTTTTTGTGGCTCGGCGAAGCTGTGAGCGGATTGAGAACACCAAACTCACTCCCATGATCCACAGAAACCTGCAGGGAGGGACACGTGGATGGAAATGTACGGAACTTAAACGATACATATATAAAATAAAAAAAAATAGTGATTCCTTATCGTCTCACCACCGCCACCACTACTGCTACCATTACTACCATCACCACCACCACCACCATCACTACCATTACTACCACCACCACCACCACCATCACTACCACTATCATTACTACCATCACTACCACCAACACCATCATTACCACCACCACCATCACTACCACCACCACCGTCACTACCATAACATCAAAACCAATAAAAAAAACACTGCATTTACTCTCACCATCACCACTACCACCACTACTACACTGCATTTACTCTCACCACCACCACCATCACCACTACCACCATTACTACCACCACCACCATATCACAACCAACAAAGAAAATGCTGTATTTTTTTGTCACCACTTCCACCATCACCACTACCACTATCACCACCACCACCACTACTACTACCACTACCACCACCACAACCACCACCACATCAAAACTAACCAATAAAAAAAAAAAAAAAACATTTATTTTCACCACCACCACCATCACCACCACCACCACCACCACCACCACCACACTTACCAAGGAAACACCAGGTCGGCCACAGTGAGACCATTCCACCTTGCATGCTTGAAGAACCAGTAGCCGCCCCCCCCGTAGTTCACGAAGATCATCAGCACTATTGCCAATCTGGGCCGAGAACCTTCCATTAACTCCAACCAGGTCAGGTCAGGTCAGGTTAAGTCAGGTTAGGTTAGGTTAGGTTAGGTTAGGTTAGGTTAGGTTAGGTTGGGTTGGGTTGGGTCAGATTAGATTAAAAGTCAGGTTAGGTTAGGTCAAATTAAGTCAGGTTAGGTTAGGTTAGGTTGGATCTAAATTAGGTTAGGTTAGGTTGGGTCAAAGTCAGGTTAGGTTAGATTGGGTCAGATCAGGTTAGGTTAGGTTAGGTCGTCAGGTTAGGTTAGGTTGGGTCAAGTTAGATTAGGTCAAGCCAGGTTAGGTTAGGTTAGATCAAGTCAGGTTAGGTTAGGTTAGGTCAAGAAAACATTTGAATGACTTTTCTATATAAGAGATGAAAATTGGCCAGGGATAACAAAAAATATATATAAAAAAAGACCTACTTAGTTACCAGTCCCCTTACATGGACTAACTTGAGCCATAATTGTCAAGGGATGCATTTTAAGTTTTAATTATTTTTTCTATCTAAGAGGAGGAAACTGGCCAGGGATAACAAAAAAAAAAAAAAAAAAAAAGACCTACTTAGTTGCCAGTCCCCTTATATATTAACTTGAGCCAGGAATGTGAAGGGAAACATTTTTATTTATTTATTTATGTGAGAGGAGAAAACTGGCCAAGGATTAAAAAATATATATATTAGATAAATAAATTAAAGGAAAGGTCCACTTAGTTCACTTAGTTGCCAGTCCCCCTACATAATAACTCCCTGTGTACTGGTAGATTAATGGATGGATGAAGAGGAAGAGGAAGAAGAGGTGGAGAAAAAACATGAAAATGATAAAACAACAGAGAGACAGAGAACTAAATAGCAATGAGAGACAAACAAAACAAACCAACACTAAATGACAAACGAGAGAAAGAGGACACAGAAAAAAAGAGAGAGAGAGAGAGAGAGAGAGAGAGAGAGAGAGAGAGAGAGAGAGAGAGAGAGAGAGAGAGAGAGAGAGAGAGAGAGAGAGAGAGAGAGAGAGAGAGAGAGAGAGAGAGAGAGATAATTAAGTACCAACAGACAAACAGACAAACAGACAGACACTCCTACACACAGACACTAACCCACGAAAGGCATCAAGGGACCGCAACCTTCCAGACTCCCTCCGTCCATCCAGCGGCACAGGATCTGGATGGCGTATGGAAGCAGAAGTGGACTGGGAGGTGGATGGTTGAGAGGTGGATGGCTGGGAGGTGGAAGACTGTGATGTGGATGGCTGTGGGTCGGATAGTTGGTCGGATAACACGGATGAATGGTCTTGAGGGCGTCTGGAGAGCAAAGGACTTCTCTCATTGTCCTCTGGTTGCTGTGGAGGATGTGATGGTGAGCATGTGATGGTGATACTACTAACTACTACTACTACTACTACTACTACTACTACTACTACTACTACTACTACTGTTATTGCTACTATACTATTACTACTACTATACTATTATTACAACTACTACTGCATCTACTACTACTACTACTACTATATACTACTACTACTACTATTACTACTATTACTGTTACTGCTACTGCTACTATTACTTTATAACTACTAGTACTTATACTATTACTACAACTACTACTACTACTTATACTATTACTACAACTACTACTACTTATACTATTACTATAACTACTACTACTACTACTACTACTACTACTACTACTACTACTACTACTACTACTACTACTACTACTCCTCCTCCTCCTCCTCCTCCTCCTACTACTACTACTACTACTACTACTACTACTATTACTTCTACTACTACATATACACATATAAAATACTAGTTTTCAAAAATATATACAAGCAAAAACTCCCAAAATGGATACAAACACACACACACACACACACACACACACACACACACACACACACACACACACACACACACACACAATGACAAATGGAACAAATTGAGTAGAGAGGTGGTGTGTGTGGGTAAAGTCAGTCAGATGAAGGACAAACTTTATAAATGTCGACAAAGAGACAGGATATAGAGAGCCAAGGTCGGGCCCTGTAAATCACAAATAGGTAAATACAAATAGGTAAACACACACACACACACACACACACACACACACACACACACACACACACACACACACACAGGCCTCACCCTTGCTGTGACCGGTGAGTCCATTCGCCGCACCAGAAACTTGCTACACAGCCACATAAACATTAACAGCAGGAAGAAGAGGATGGCTGTGACAAGTGCTGTGAAAGAAATGAGAGAGAGATGCCAGATGAGAGAGAGATAGAGAGAGAGATAGGTGTATGGCAGGGAAAGGGAGAGAGGGGGAGGAAGAGAAGAGAGTGAGGGAAGGAGAGATGGATAGAGAAGGAAGAACGAGGAAGAGGAAAAGAGGGAAAGGTAAGGAGAGAGAGAGAGAGAGAGAGAGAGAGAGAGAGAGAGAGAGAGAGAGAGAGAGAGAGAGAGAGAGAGAGAGAGAGAGAGAGAGAGAGAGAGAGAGAGAGAGAGAGAGAGAGAGATTAATGGCAAGATTATTCACTACTCTAATCCCACACATGAGTTTCTGCAGTCATATAAAAACACCAAATAGTGACCAAATTGTACAGTACATATATGAAAAAGCGACATGGGATTGACAGAATTAAATAAGAAAAAAAAAATAAGAAAAAAAGAGAGAAGCTAAGAGTTGAAGGTGAAGAGAGAGGCAAAACCATAAGAGAAGCAATAAAGTAAGAGGAACGACACAATAAGAGGAACAATGCATTAACTTACGCAGCACTTCACTCTCTGGCTGCCTCGTCACCTCCACTCCCTGCGCTCCATGTGTGTCCAGAAGCAAGTGGTAGTTCCCATAGAGGTCAAAGTGGTAGCCCAGTCTGTCAGAAAGTGAAATATTAACTTCATTATATTGCATTTCCCTTGTTATCCTTGTTCTGGTTCAGTTATTTAGTCTATTGTGGCTATCTAGTGTAAATGGTAACCTAGTCTGTTGAGGAGTGAAATTTTAGCTCCATTATATTGCACCTGCCTTGTTATCCTTGGTCTGGTTCAGTTATTTAGTTTTATTTTATTGCATTTCCCTTGCTATCCTTGTTCTGGTTCAGTTATTTAGTTTATTGGGGGCTTTGTCTAGTGCAAACAGTAACCCAATCTGTCAGGAAGTGAAAGATTAGCTTCATTATATTGCATTTCCCTTGTTATCCTTGGTCTAGTTTGGATATTTAGTCTATTGTGGCTGTCTAGTGAAAATGGTAACCCAGTCTGTGAGGAAGTGAAATATTAGCTCCATTATATTGCACATGCCTTGTTATCCTTGGTCTGGTTCAGTTATTTATTTTGTTGTGGGTTTCTCTAGTGTAAACAGTATCTTTGAAAATTATAATTGCTAGAATGAGATTGTTTTCTACCATGTACCTCCTCTCTCTCTCTCTCTCTCTCTCTCTCTCTCTCTCTGCCTACCCCACAAGCCTTCTGTGTTTTTTCTTCATTTTTTCCGTTTTTTTTTTACTGAATTTTTTTGAATTTTTATGTGGGTTTTGATTTTTTTTTTAGAATTTTTTTTGAGTGTCAGCTTATCAAGTGTCTCTCTCTCTCTCTCTCTCTCTCTCTACACTAATACTTACTTGTAAAGGTCCCGGCCCTCCTTCTCTCTCTCTCTACACTAATACTTACTTGTAAAGGTCCCGGCCCTCCTCATTGGTGATGGTGATGGTGGTGGGGTAGGTGGTGTTGACGGGCAGGGTGTGGGTGGTGTTGGGTGCTAGAGTGAGGTAGTACCAGGGCGGACACTGCATTGATTAGAGAAAGTGACATTAAAATCGTAGTTAAAATTATTTGTCAAAATCTGAGAATTAGAGTTGATTTAGCCCCTTCAGTACTGGGATGCATTTTTACCATGAGTTTTGGGTGTGATGAGACCATTTTATTGACATTAGGAAGGGTCTATGGAGGTCAGAAGATTAATGGCCACAGTCTTCACTATCTTAATACCCACATAAGTTTCTGAAGTTGTATAAAATCACCAAATAGTAACCAAAAAATAATACTGAAATGCAAGTCTCTCTCTCTCTCACCTTGTAACATTCATCAGCCTGTGCCCAGAGCTGGAGAGTGTTGTATGGGTCACTGCTGGCTACCTCAAGACACGCCTGACCCAGAACAAGGTGTTGGCCATGGCAGATTGGTGTGGATGTGTCGTGAAGGGTCATAGTGGTGGTGGTGATGATGGTGGTGTACCTCTTAATGGTCCTTGTTCAGAAATGCTTTGTTTTCTCACCACAACTATTTTCCAAGGCCACAGGAATGATTAGCGAGGTTTTCAAGAGTGTTTCTCCAATTAGTAATGTAGAAATCTTGTCACTCTGCCTCTGGAACTATAAAATTGTCCTTGAAAATGCTTTGTTCCCTCACCACTACTGTTTTGCAAGGCCACAGATATGATAAGAGGGGTTCTCAAGAGTGTTTCTCCAATTAGTAATGTAGAAATTTTGTCACTCTGCCTCTAGAACCATAAAAAAAATACCTTAAAAATTCATGTCAATTTAAATAAAGCCTTTCAAATAATGTAGTTGAAGCACAGTTTGAAAATATAATTGACTGACTGACGGACAAAGATATGGTTATAATAGATGACACATTGAAGAAATAAAGGGTAATTGATAAGTGAAAGATGTGATAAATTGAAGAAAAAGGATAACTGATAAGTGAAATGTATGTGGAGATAATATTGCCTGTTGTTGAATGATTTAAAAGGGAAGTTGATGAAAAAGAAGACAATATAGAAGAACAAAGGTGGGAAAGGCTAACTGAGAGATGAATGACCAAAAAAATAAACATGACAGAGGTTGATATCAATGAATGGAGAGAGATAATGAAGAAAAGACAATGGATGAATGAAAATAAATATGATGACTGAATAGAAAATAATGGATAAATGCGAGGTACACACATGAATAATAACTCTCACTCACCAATAAACATGTGAATCAAGAGAAAATAATGGATGGATGAAGAGAAAATGGATGAATGAAGAGAAGATAATGGATGAATGCGCGGTACACAAGTGAATAATAACTCACACTGATAAACACACAAAACCACACAATACACTTACATAAGTAACACGTACATTGAAAACAATGAACAAAATTAATTAAATAAGAAAAACGTAATTAAATACTAACCCTGACACGAATAAAACCTAAACATTACTACGAATACATGGTAATACACATTGAATCATTAATCTATACACAAGCATAACACACACACACACACACACCTAACACGCCTACCTTGTGATGCTTTAGAGGGAAAACACTTGAAACACCGCCTTTAATAATGAAACACAGGTAAACACATATATGCATTGGTGAATATACATGATACATACTACACATACCTTGAAAACACCCGTGTACACCAGCAGAGAGGAGAAATTGAGGAGAAAGTGTAAAATAAACAGCGAGTCGCATGTCAGCTGATCGCCACAACACTAATCAGCTGAGCGACAACCACCATCACTGCCTTCTCTCGTCTCCTCTCTGCTTCTCCCTATCTCTGTATATCTCTATCTCTATCTCTAATACAACAATAGGGTTTTGTTTCCAGATAATATAGGCTAGATAAAGGAATGTGTGTTGAGATATGCACAGTTTATCTATTTAATTGGGGGTGTTTGGAGAGACGAGACATGGTACGGACTACGGATAAATCTGACTTGATAAATGTGTATTATCTTTAATCTCTCTCTCTCTCTCTCTCTCTCTCTCTCTCTCTCTCTCTCTCTCTCTCATATGCATGAGGAAATGTATATATTCCTTTACTTATCATCAATGCACCCTGGTATAGTCAAACATACATATATATCACGAATATGCGAAGAACCATGTTTCACCCTCCCTTTGTTATCCTATTATTTATGTTATGTTATGTTATGATAAACAATTTTGAGAAGGCTTCAATCAGTCCCCTCAGCCGTCAGTCCTGCCTCCCTCCCTCCCTTGATCTGCCACTGCCTGACACCAGTTACTGACAATGACTAATGACAGACATTGACCCTCATTCTTTTGTTGTGTGTCTGTTATTCCTGCTCTTACCTTGTTCATGTATTGGTTTATTCCTGCTCTTTCCTTGTTCATTTATTGGTTATCATGGATGGGAAAATCAGGGTTCTTTCATGAAGCTACATGTGTTAGCCCCTTCAGTACTGGGACACATTTTTACCTTAATTTTTTATTATGATTTGGTTATTTTATTGACATTAGGAATGGTCTATGGAGGTTAGAAGTTAAATTGGCAGTCTTAACTATTTTAATCCCCACATAAGTTTCTAAAGCTGTACAAAACCACCCAAATATTTACCAGAATCAATATGAAAAAAAGAGTTTAGGGTATGCTTAGGTTATTTTATTTACATTAGGAAGGGTATGTGGAGGTCAGAAGATTAATGGCCAGTCTTCACTATCTTAAATCCCCACATCAGAGAAATAAAAGAGTATTGCATTTCTTGTTGCTGTATTCTTTATTTCATTAATCGTCGCACAGAAAAACACAACAAGAAGGAATTGGACAACACATCAACTTTGGTTCTGAAAGTAGAGACTCTGAGCGTTGGTTTGAATTATTGTTTCCAGAAAAAAAAGCAAGACTGTTTTTTGTGCATCATTTTCTTTAATATTGTTATCTCATTAGAGGAAGGAAGGGAGGGATAGGGAGGGGTGGTTTATCCCTCTCCCTCCCCTCTCCTCCCTTCACTATAAACTCAGGCTAAACTTGCTTGCTTAGATGAGAGGAAAAAAAAAAAAAGGAAAATGTCTAGAAATTGTCGTCTGTTTTTTTTTGTCTGTATGTCTGTCTGTCACAAAGTAAATACCAATATACATATTTTTTATTTATCTTTGAAGGAAATGTTGAAGTTCCGAGTAAATTTTGTTAATCAAATACTTTGTCATTTATTTATTTTTCTTATTTTTCCAGGTCACAGTTGTGGTGAGCAGACACTCAGGTCATAGGGAGCTGGAAGAGGTCAGGTCAAGTGAGGTCATGCTGGTGTAATATATTCCATGAGTCAATAATAATGTTACAAAATTACAGTGATTATTAACACAATTACACTTGCTCTCTCTTGTCCGACCAAACTGTGTGTTTCTTATTAAATAATTATCGATTCTTCATTATTATTATTAATATTATTGTTATGGAATGGTTTGGTTTGTAACAATTAGTTAACTAGATTACATTAAGTTAGGTTAGACTTAGAAAGATTAACACCAACAGCAACAATAATAATGATAATAACAATAATAATAATAATAATAATAATAATAATAATAAAATATATGTACAATACTATATTTTCTAAAAGTTACTATGATAAAGTAGAACAATATTAAAATTTCACTGTAAAAATGTTAAAAAAAATACTCAAATGTAACACTAAGAACCAGAAAACACACAATTTGGTCTTATAGAGAGAGAGAGAGAGAGAGAGAGAGAGAGAGAGAGAGAGAGAGAGAGAGAGAGAGAGAGAGAGAGAGAGAGAGAGAGAGAATCATTCAAAATATCAAAAGTCAGTGGCAAATAAAATAAAATAAAACAAAAAGTCTTGTGTCAGTCTGTTTGTCTTGTCTTGAGCAACAAAAGGTAAAGAGGAATAAAAAAAAAAAAAAAAAAAAAAAAAAAAAAAAAAAATAATAATAATAAAGTCAATAATAGTCAGAAAAATGAAAAAAAAAAAGAAAAATAAGGACAAGAGAGAGAGAGAGAGAGAGAGAGAGAGAGAGAGAGAGAGAGAGAGAGAGAGAGAGAGAGAGAGAGACTAATCAAAATCTAGCATCAGTCAACAATAGCCAGAAAAAAAAAAATAATAAATACTTGTTTCCTCATACATTCTAAGCTTGCAGAGAGAGAGAGAGAGAGAGAGAGAGAGAGAGAGAGAGAGAGAGAGAGAGAGAGAGAGAGAGAGAGAGAGAGAGAGAGAGTAATAAAAATCTAGTAAAAATTCAAACAGTCAGCATAAACAAGTCTTGAATATACTTAAGAGCTTGTTTTTGTTTTATTTTCTCTTCTCCAAGCCTGCAAAGACAAACAGGTGTAGTAGTAACGGAGGCACTGCACAGCCACACACCCGCCCCAGGAAAGGCAGGCGTTTCAAAAGGGGGAGGGGGGGTAATATTAGCGCATGTATAGTACAGTATGTATATATAAAAAGTCACATGTGCAAATCTTTCAAATATCAATGTAGAAGTGGTACAGGAAAATGTTTTGTTGATATTAGCGGCAATATTCACAATACTGTTTTGGAGGTTAGGTTAGGTCAGGTCAAGTCAGGTCAGCTTCAAAACTTTTCCCAAACACCCCGTTGTAAAATAAAACAGTAGCAGTATATATTTTTCTCCTTTAGTTTATTTATTTTTTTTTATTTCTCTTTTTTTTTCCGTTTTGTGTTTTGCAGTGAAGCCGTTTCATTATATCACTATTTTGACTCATTACCACTGTCGGGACTAAATGATAATGGCCACTAGAGGAAAACTAATTATATAAGGGAACTTTTCTGTCTATCATTACCATCATCACCATCTTCTTCACTACTCACTATCATCACCAGAATACTGAAACAAAATGATCTATACTCAAGTCTTTATCATCAACATCACCATCATCATCATATTCACTACTTACTATCATCACCAAAATACTGCAATAAAATGAACACTCTACTCAAATCTTTACCATTAACATCACCATCACCATCCTCTTCACTACTCACTATCACCAAAATACTGAAAGAAAATGAATGCTCTACTCGTCTTTATCATCACCATCACCACCATTATGCACTGTCACCATCACTATCATCATCAGGACATCATACAAAAGATAAGGAAGGATTTTATTCACTTCTTAAAAAAAAATAAATAAGTAAATAAATAAATAAAAAAAATTCGTAAATTAAGAAAAGAAAAATTTTGATTGATTTCTTTAAAAAATTCGACCAAACTTTTTATTTTTGGGGGGACGCAAGTTATTATTATTATTATTATTATTATTATTATTATTATTATTATGCAAAGAAACAGAAACAAGAAATAGCAGACTTTTTTTTTTTTATTTATTTTTTTCTCATCAAAGATTTTTTCATCATTTTGTTTTTGCAACGTTCTTAACATCATTGTATAAACATGTATATCATTAATGTATAGATAATAATGAAGGAAGGAATACTTTTGTCATTTATCTCCATTTAATCATCATAAGAAGAGCTCATGGATTAGAAAAAAGGGAAGTGTTCAGAATGCCACAGAGTAATTTCTCAAACAGCACCATTAAGAGAAATAGCAAAGGAAAGGAGGAAGGAAAACGAACATCGCTAAATCAAAACAAGGTAAACAAACACCGCAAAAAAATATATAAAAATGAAAAGTTACACTAGAAAATATGGAAAAGAAACTGCTAAATGAAAACAAATAAAGAAACACTGGAAAATATATAAAAATGAAGTTACACTGGAAAATATGAAAAGAAAACTGCTAAATGAAAACAAGATAAACAAACACTGCAAAATATATAATAAACACAGCTAAATATAAAAAAAATATAAAATAAAATAAACAGCTAAATTAAATAAAGAAACAGCAAAATGAAAAAAAAAAACTGCAAAATATAATAAAAGAAACAATGGAAAATATAATAAAAAGATGAGAAACACAGCAAAATATATAAAAATGAAAAGTATCACTGCAAAATGATATAAAGAAACACAGCAAAAATAATAAAACAGAAGGAAACACAGGAAAATATAAATAAAGACAAGAAACACAGCAAAATTTGACCCACAGAAAGAAAAATGTCACAAGGAAAAGACAATTTGTGAAATCTTCAAAACTTTACAAACACACACAAAAAAAAAATAAATAAATAAAAAAAAAGAAAAAAATAAAATAGAAAATAATAAAAAAAAAAATAAAAATAAAAAGGAAAACAGAAAACAAAACAAATATCACAATTTTGAATATGAAAAACCTGAATAAAAAAAAAATAAATAGACTAAATAAATAAATAATAACTGCAGTAAAAAATATATAAAAAAATTGAAAAACACCAGAAAAAACACCAATTAAACCAAGTAAACCTAAACACCGAGTCATCGTCATCATCAGTGACGATGACAGCGACAAATTTGTGCACACCAAAACTCAGGACAAAGAAAATGGGAAATGGCTCCACAGAAAACAATAAGCAAACATAAGCAAGCACTGGAGGAGGAGGAGGAGGAGGAGGAGGAGGAGGAGGAGGAGGAGGAGGAGGAGGAGGAGGAGGAGGAGGAGGAGGAGGAGGAGGAGGAGAAGAAGAAGAAGAAGAAGAAGAAGAAGAAGAAGAAGAAGAAGAAGAAGAAGAAGAAGAAGAAGAAGAAGAAGAAGAAGAAGAAGAAGAAGAAGATGAAGAAGATGAAGAAGAAGAAGAAGAAGAAAAGGAGGAGGAAGAGAGGAGGAAGAGGAAAAGGAGAAAGAGAAGAAGAAGGAGGAGGAGAAGGAGGAGGAGGAGATAAAAAAAATAAACAGGAAAAAAAATGATGGAGAAGAAGAAAAAGAAAAACAAACAAGAAAAAAAAACAAGAAGAAAATCAAGAAAAAAAAATAGAAGAATAACATAAAGAAGAAAAAAAATAAAAATAAAATAATAATAAAATAAAGGGGAAAAAAATAGTCACATTTCACCACAAAATAGGAAAGAAAAAAGAACTAAAGAAACAAAAGAAAAAAAAATAATAAAATACTACAATAATTAATGGAATATATAAGATGACAAAAAAAGGACAAAAAACACACCACACAATGGAAAAGAAAACAAAAGAAAAACAAAACATAAAAGAAGGGAAGAATAAAGACACAAGGAGAGAGAGAGAGAGAGAGAGAGAGAGAGAGAGAGAGAGAGAGAGAGAGAGAGAGAGAGAGAGAGAGAGAGAAGGAAAAAAAAAAAAATGAAAAAGAAGGAAGAGGAAGAGGAGGAAGAGGAGAGAGAGGTAAGGATGGAAAACACAGGGTAAAAACACACCTTAACTCTATATATAACCACTCCAACAAGCACAAGATATTCAGTTTTGATGGCAGCAGGTCCCATAACCCAAGAAATACTTACTGCACCAACAAACACAACAGTCTTCATCACCGCTAACCACTCCACACAAGTCTTTGCCTCTTGTCTCTATCTATATAGTTCTATTTTTACTTTTCCCTCCAAAACGTGACACGAAAATGAGTCTCTCTAATTATCTTTAAAAAAATAATGATGGTTTCTAAGGATAAGGACAATAATAATGGTGAAAAAAAGGAAATAAGGGAAAATAAGAATAGTCATCATTTTTGCTTTCTGTCTCTTTCAATCTACTTTTTTTTTTACTTTTCCTTTCAAAATCATGACACAAAAATGAGTCTCTCTAATTATCTTAAAAAAAAATATTGATGGTTTCTAAGGATAAGGACAATAATAATGATGACAAAAAGAAAATAAGGGGAAATAAGAATAGTCATCATTTTTGCTTCCTGTCTGTTTCAATTTTTTTTTTTTCCCCTTCAAAATCGTGGCAAAAAAAAATGAGTCTCTAATAATGTAAAAAAAAAAAAAAAAAAAAAAAAAAATGGTGGTTTCTAATAATGGATAATAATAAAATAGATCAAAATAATAAAGGTTTCTGAAATGATAATGACAATAAGAAAGAATAAGTCACTGGGAAATAATAATACTTAACATAATTTCAGTTTCGTCTCTCTAAATCTAGTTTTATTTTTACTTTCCTCTCCAAAACATGGCAAAAATAAAAAAATAATCTCACCAATTATCTAAAAAAAAAAAAAAAAAATAAATAAATAAAAATCATGGTTTCTAATGACATATAAGGACAATAATAATGATGAGAAAAGAAAATAAGGGAAAAAAAAAACATTAAAATTCATTATCATCTTGTTTTCCTGTCTCTTTCAATCAATCTACTGGTTTTTTTTACTTTTTCTCTCCAAAATGTGATGAAAAATGAGTTTCTAATAATTGCTAAAAAAAAAAAAAAAAAATATGGTTTTTAATGGTGGATAAGAAGAACATAGGTCAAAGTACTAAAGGTTTCCAAAATAATAATAATAATAAATAAATTAGGGGAATAATAAGCATTGTCTACATCATTTTAGTTTCCTGTCTCCTTCAATTAACAATTTTTTTTTTTCATCCCTTCCAAAAGGTTTCTAATGGCAGGTAAGAACAACAGAGGTGAAAACAATAGTGTCTGAAATAATAATAATAATAATAATAATAAAAATAAATCAATGGAAAAAAAAATAATTGTCTACATCATTTTAGTTTCCTGTTTCCTTCAATCAACATTTTTTTTTTCCTTTCCCCTCCAAAAAGTGACAATAAATGAGTCTCTTTTAATAATGTTATAGAACTGAAGGTTTGTAAAGATGGACACGAACAACATAGATCAGAATAATAAAGGTTTCAGAAATAATAATAGCAAAAATTGACATATCTTATAATTTGGGAAAATAAATTTCTCAAAATGTCAAAAGAAAAACAAAAATCTTACAAATTTCTCACCACTAAGAACAAAATGAATAAATAAAACAAACCAAAATAAATAATAAGACAAATTTAGAAAGAGACATAAGAAAAAAAAATGAATAAACCAAATAAAAAAATAAATAAATAAATATATAAATAAAAGGTACAAATTTTGAAAGACTAATAAGAAAAAAAAAAACCAAAACAACCCCCTCCCCCCAGAAAAAAAATAAAAGTGCAAATTTTGAAAGACGAAAGAAAAACAAAACTAAAAAAAACAAACAAAATATAAACAAAAATCTGAAAGCTAATAATAAAAAAAATAGAAAATAAATACATAACTAACACCAAAAAAAAAAATAAATAAAATAAATAAATAAAATGATAAAAAAAAAAAAAAAAGTAAGTAAATAAAGTAGAAAATCACGCAAGAGACTTAGTGTTTGTGGAGCTTCCTAGTGTATGAATGTAGAGTGTGTAAATTTGGCAAGACAATGAATGATAAGGCCCGTGTTGCCCTCTACATTACAAGCACAACAGATAAGCAAAGAGAAACGTGTTGAACCATGTTAAGCACTGTTAATGAGGTGCACTGATCTCCTGCTCTCTTCTCTTTGTCTTTAATTAGCGGCCGTGCATCTGTCTGTCCGTGTGTGTGCGCAGATGTCTGTCCGTGTGTGTGTGCGTATATATGTCCATAGTTGTGTGTGTGTGTTGATTTGGTTATTATGCATTAGCTAAAGTTGTATTTGTTTTGCATTTATTATGATTCATCAGCGAAAAAGTGTTGATTATTGTTTTTTTTTTATTTGTTATATATCTGAGGCATCTTTGGTGGAAGAGGGGCGTAAGGGACAAACGTGTCTTTCTTTAAGTTGACTTGCTTGGGTTGTGTTTCAGATGATATCAAAACTCACTAATTTTTTTGCTCTTTTTTGATGCAATTATATTGTGACTTTCTTGCTAAACCCTTGCTCTTCCTGGGATGTCCACTTTTGCTGCTTTATTTCCCCTGTGCTAGCCAGGCAACACAAACTTTATCCCTCTTTATCCTACTCCTTGTTTTTTCTTTACTTCTCCAGTGCAAAGTTGGCAACACAAACATTATCCCACTTCCTGTTCTTCCTGGGATCTATAAGTTTATTTCCCCAGTGCTAATCATATAACAAAACCTCTATCCCTGTTTGTTATTCCTGGGATGCATAACTTCATTTCCCCAGTGCTAACTAAACAACGCAAACTTTATCCATGTTTGTTCTTCCTGGGATGTGTGACTTTACTTCCCCAGTGCTAATCAGACAACAGAAACTTTATCCCACTTCTTGACTTTGCACTCTCTGTTCTTCCTGGGATGTGTAATTTTGCTCTCCCAGTGCTAGTATGCAACAAAACTTTATCCCTCTCCTTGTTCTTCCTGGGTTGTCAAATTTTAGTCTCCCAGTATTAGCTATCCAACTTAATGTCACTCCTTGTTCTTCCTGGGATATCTCACTTTACTCTCCCAGTGTTAACTATGCAACAAAATCTTCATCCCACTCTCTGTTCATCCTGGACTATGGACATTATCACTCTCAGGCCAAATCTAACAACAAAAATTTCTTTGTTCCTCCTGTGCAATGCTTTTTATTTTCCCAGTACATGGCAGACTGCTATTTTCCCCTTGTTCCTTGTTCTCCCTGGGATATGAACATTTGCTTCCCCAGTAAGACAGTCTGTCCCTTGTGCCCCGCCGCCGCCGCTGCCGCTGCAGCTGTGTGGTGTCTAAGTAAGGCGCTACGTCAGCTCCTGGCTCTAGCATACAGTAGTTAATACACCTTTAGCCTTTAGTCATTATGCAACATTAGCTCATTACCAGTACTTACGCAAGTCGTCTAATATTAAAAGTTACAAAATATTTATAATCCGTTAGAGTTTATTATTATTATTATTATTATAATTATTATTATTATAGCAGCTCCCCCTGTTTGTGGCCGGGAGTGTTTGAATCGAGGGAGTTATGGGAAAGAGATATACCAAACACCTGCTTGTATAAACATGCAATAGGAATAATAAATGGAAATAAAAAAGAGATGGAATACATATACAATAAATGGTATGTTGATGACAGACTCAGGACACAACGGAGAAAGGAAAGCCAACCGCCGCGGGGCCGAGCACAGCCCGGGGGGGCCGGGGGCGGCGACCCCTGCTGACCTCTGGTCACTCCAAAGCAGCACAGGTCACCGCGGGGCCACCGCCCGCCTGCCACTCACCAGCGGGGCCGTGCTGACCCGCGGCAAGCACCAGACAAGAAACGTTTGTGCTAGCGGCGTGTGTGGGACCCCGGGCGCGTCTGTCTGTCCGTCGGTCCGCTGAGCCGCCCAGCCGGCAGTCCCGCCCTGGAGGAGTCCGGCCACACACCCAGCGAGGCTCCAGCGGCCACACCCCAGCGGTCCACCACAGCTGGACAACACAGTCAATGGATAAAATGTTGAGACATCTTGTTCAAGTGTCCCCAGTACCTCTATGCTAGAAAACCTTGGGTGACTCTCCTCGGCTCCCCTCCCCGGCGGACCAACACTGGGGCCGCCCGGGGACCAGAACCCTTACAACGGACCACGGGGGACCACGGAGGGACCACGCAGGGACCACGCGGGACCCCGGACGTGTGGAAGGCAGAGGAGTCATACAAATAGAGAATCTGGGTTAGGAAGGAGGAATGCTTGGGCGGGCGAGGACGAGAGGTGAGAGAGAGAGGGCTCGGGACAAAACGACCACCCTTCTCTCTCTCCAATTACTGTGGGGGTGGGATGTGGGGTCAGGGCTAGGGAGGTCAGGGTAAGGGAGGTCACTGGGAGGACTGGGGGTCACACTGCAGGAGACGCACGATGGAGGGGTCACTCTTGGCTCCCTCGATGAACTCCTCCAGACTCAATTTGCCATCCTTATTCTTGTCCATCTGGCGGAAGATTTTGTCAGTGCGTTTCTCTGGAGTGCTCTCGTCCTCTGGCATCTTCATCACCGACCCAACCATTTTGTAGATCGCCTGAACGACACATGAGGGGGTGGCAATTAGTCTGGGGTATTTGCATGTGTGTTTAGGGTGATTTGGTGTGTGTTTGGAGTGTTTGGGTGTACATTTAGGATATTTTGGTGTGTGTTTGGGGTATTTGAGTGTGTTTTGGTGTGTTTCTTAAGTGTTTTTGGTAATTTTTAGGGTATATGACAAGATTCTGAAGTGTTTGAGGTAGTGTTTGCAATGTGTTTATGATGGACAAGCCTGTTTTAGAATTCTTGAGACACAGAAGAGTTTGGTAAGTGTCTACAAATCATGCCTGTCTATTTTGGCCTATCATCCGTGTTTTGCAGAATTCAATACAGCTTTAACCTGACCTAGCCTAGCCTAACTGAATCCCTACACTAACTAATCTAATCTAACCTAACCTAACCTAACTCAATCCAACTTTAACCTGACCTCATGTATCATGACTGAATCCTTGCACTAACTAATTTAACCTAACCTAACCTAACCTAGCCACACCTCTTGTCCTAGAGAGAGAGAGAGAGAGAGAGAGAGAGAGAGAGAGAGAGAGAGAGAGAGAGAGAGAGAGAGAGAGAGAGAGAGAGAGAGAGAGAGAGATAGGGTAGTAAAAATATATGTGTGTGGATAAAAAGTCTGAGTGTCTGTGTGTCCAAGTGTCCAAGTGTCTGTCTGTGTGTCTGTGTGTGTGTGTATTTACCTAGTTGTATTTCCCTGGTTGTATTGTGCAGAGTTGGAGTGGGGCTCATAGTGTCCTGTCTCCATATATCCATTTATCTAGTTTTTCTTTAAAGTTCTGCACACTATGTGCTGTGACAATTCCATTATCCAATGCATTCCATTTTTCCACCATTCTGTGTGGAAAACTGTATTTCCCAATATCCTTCAAACACTGCCTCATCCTGATCTTCTTTTCATGTCCTCTTGTCCTTCCATCTTCTTCCATCAGCAGCACCAGGTCCTCTTTGTCTATCTTTTCAATATCATTTACTATTTCATACATTGTTATTAAGTCCCCCTGTTCTCTTCTATCTTGTAAGGTTGGCAGTCCCATTTCCTTCAGTCGTTCTTCATATGTGAGGTCCTTTAATTCCGGCACCATCTTTGTAGCAATCTTCTGTATCCTTTCCAATTTTCTTATATTCCTTTTAGAGCTTGGAGACCATACCACTGCTGCATATTCCAGCCTTGGGCATATCATGCTTGTGATGATTTTTTTCATCATATTTTTATCCATGTAATGAAATGTAATGTAATGAAATGTAATCCATGTAATGTGTGTGTGTGTCCGCATACCACCCCCATGCCATCCCGTCTCCCCCTCTAACTTACCGTAACAATTTCCAACATCTCTTGCCGACTGATGTAGCCATTGCCGTCGAGGTCATACATGGAGAAGGCCCACCTTAACTTCTGCTCCAGCTTGCCTCTCGAAGTGACGGAGAGAGCACACAGGAACTCCCGGAAGTCAATCGTTCCATCTCCGTTTGCGTCAAAGGTCCGGAACACGTGCTCGGCAAACTGCTTGGGAGGGCAAGTGATGACTGGTTGTACGTGGCAGAGTCAAACCTCGTCCGGATCCCCCAAGTCTGGGTTAGGTTAGGTTAGTCTGGCCTGTCTAAGTGAGAAGCTGGCTGGGTATGTCTGTTCTCTAAGATGATTTTCTAGGTTTTCTATGTTTGTGTGTATTTTTTTTTTCTTTGAGTTGCTGTGTTTTTCGTATGTTAATTTGCGTTGCTGGCTAGTTTGTTTTAATTTTCTCCCAGCGTCTATTGTCTAAGGCAATTTACAAGGTTTTCTATTTTTGTATGTGTGTTTTTTGTATCATTTTGTTTTTACTTTGGGTTGATGTGATTTTTGTTTTTTGCGTTGCTGGCTAGTTTGTTTTAATTTTCTCCCAGCGTCTATTGTCTAAAGAGATTCACAAGGTTTTCTATGTTTGTGTGTTTGTGTGTATTTTTTTTATTTTCTTTGAGTTGCTGTGTTTTTTAGTGTGTTCTTTTGTGTTGCTGGGTGGTTTGTGTTAATTTTCTCCTAGTGTCTATTGTCTAAGGTGATTCACTAGTTTTCTGTTTATATATATATATATATATATATATATATATATATATATATATATATATATATATATATATATATTTTTTTTTTTTTTTTTTTTTTTCCATGTTTTTTTTCTGAGTTGCCAGCTGGTTTGTGTTCATTAGTCTGTTTTTTTTTTTTTTGTCTATTTTTCTTTGAGTTGCTGGTTGGGAAATTATTTTTGAATGTATTTTTTTGTGTTGCTGGCTTGTGTTAATTGTCTTGCAGCATTTGTCTTAGATGCTACACTACTCTTTTTTTCATATATATATATATATATATATATATATATATATATTTTTTTTGTCTATTTTTCTTTGAGTTACTGGTTGGGAAATGATTTTATTTAATGTATTTTTTTTGTGTTGCTGGCTTGTGTTAATTGTCTTGCAGCATTTGTCTTAGATGCTTTGTTTGTGTTCTTTTTTTTTTTGTCTATTTTTCTTTGAGTTACTGGTTGGGAAATGATTTTATTAATGTATTTTTTTGTGTTGCTGGCTTGTGTTAATTATCTCCCAGCGTCTAATACCCCAGGTAGTGAATATGGGTTTGTTTTTTTATTTTTGTGGTTATAGTGATAGTTTTGAGTGGCTGCAGTGAATTTTTTTAAGGATATCTAGGATTGAGTGGGAAGTTATTGGTGCTTTGAGGGATGTTCTATGTGCCATATTCAGAAACCCTTCCCTCTTTAACCGTGACCATTTTCAAAGACCACAGAGACAATTAGCCAAATTCTAAAAGTATTTGTCCTGTTGGTAATGCAGAAAACTTGTCAACACGTCACTAGAATCACATAAACACCTTTAAAAACCTGTGTCACTTCAAGTAAAGCCTTTAAAAAGAGTATTTGTCCTGTTGGCTTGTCAACATGTTGCTAGAATCACAGATACACCCTTAAAAACCCATGTCACTTCAACTAGAGCGTTTGAAAATAGTGAAGGTGCAGAGCAGAAGTGTTTCACAATATGGGTCTATGGAAGATGATCTACCTTGGCTGTGTACAGTGACTACCTTCAACACACAGCTCCTACCAGCAACACCAGCAACACCATCACCAACACCAGCCTTGTTAGTGAGCACAACACTACTACAGCTGGGAACTACAAGTGTATGTGATGCTGTGGTAAGCTGTGACGCTGTTAAGTCTGGCAGCACAGGAGGGGGTTAGAGGGACGGAGGTTTGACCCAAAGTGGCGTCCTGCAGCCCATGTAGGGTCAGACGCACACACACACACACTCACACACACACACACACACACACACTTACACAGCAAGGGAGAAAAGTTAGAAAGGCATTGCTATTCTGCTTGTTAATACATTAGCTCATTACTAAAGACTTTCATTTGATTTTGACTGTCTCATGGTTTGTACTCTCATATTTTTATTTGACTCAAAATGACACTAGAAATGATTAACCTATGCAAACTTGTTAAAAGGCAGTGTTAGTATACTCAGATACATAACTCATTTCTCAAACTATAAAAGGCTTCTATTCTTTAAAACCTTATCTAGAAAAATACACACAACTATGATATAAATTGATAAACATGTGAAGAGAATAAATAATTGACCATGGAATATCAGATACCACTTCCTGCCTCTCCACATGACACCACCACAGTGGAATGGTTAACACACTACTGACAAACATTAAACTACTGTCAATGTCATTAAGAAAAACTGAAGTATAAAGTGAATCACACAAGCACGCACACACACACACACACACACACACACACACACACACACACACACACACACACACACACACACACACACACACTCTCTCTCTCTCTCTCTCTCACACACACACACTTCCCTACGTACCTTTGATGCATCACCATAAGGGAAGAAGTTTCCATATATCTTCTTGAACTCCTCAACAGAAAGGTGACCTGTTGGACAGTCCTTCAGGAACCCTTTGTACCACTCCTGAATCTCAGAGTCTGCAATGACAAAGATCACCGTTACCAGGTTATGAAGGCAGTTTCTCCTTATACTAATCTAGAAATCTTGCCAGTCTATCACCAGAACCATAAACATACCTTTAAAAACATAAACATCTTCAAGTAAAGCCTTTGGAAAGTAGTGATGAAGAGAGAGCACTGCTTAAGAATACTGACCACATACACACACCTAACCTTTGGAGACAGATTAAAGAAATGAAAACTTCCAACAATGCAACAGAGAAGGAAAAGAGGAGACCTAATTGCTATATAGAGGAAATGGAAGGGATGGGCACAGTTAATAAAGAAGACTTATTGGTGTGGGACTCAAGAGATACAAGGGAACATGGCAGGGAAAAAAAAAAAAAAAAAAAAAGACTGCTTGTAGAAGAGACATCAAAAAATAAAGTTTTTCCAAATAGAAGCACATAAATATGGAACCATTTGATGACACACTAGTTTAAGCAAGAAATATTCACGACTTTAAGGCTAAACTGGACCACTAGAGAAATGGAGACAGGACACCACTACCATATAATTTTCCTGTAAAGCACCACTAGGTAAATAAAACTAGGCAAACACACACTCACACACACACTCACATACAAATACATACCTGTGAACTCAGTGTTGGATCTGAGGTCTTCCAACACTTCTGGCTTGAGTTTGCTGTTCTGCTTGCCCATTGTGGCGGCGGCGGCAGCGGTGGCGAAAACTAAACTACTGGTGCTGCTGCTGCTCTCTCCCGGCCACTGTCTGGGGTCAAGGTTAGGTTAGGTTAGAAAACTGTGGGTATTGGTGATGTAGTGGTAGTATTGGTGAATCTAGGAGTATATACAGTTAGGTTAGGTTAAGTTAGGACAATTCTGTAATGTATTAGTGACTGTGTGAGTGCATTAATAAATCTTTTGAGTGCAATGAGATAAATTTAATACAGGAACTCACTCTCTCTCTCTCACACTGACCTCTCCTGCAAGAATAGAGAAATTTAACCTCTTCTCCCCCCCCTCTCCCTCTCTCTCTCTCTCTCACTGACCTCTCCTGCTTTCACTGGCACACACGGGTGTTCTCTCTAGTCGTGTCTCTCTCTCTCTCTTGTTCCTGTCAGGGAGAAACACAGAGATGTTAGAAAAAAAGGAGTTTATACATAATTGATAGTAAAAATTTGTCTAATAATGAACATGGAAGGAAATGGATAAATAAATAAAACCGAGGAATATATAACAAAAATAATAACAGGAAAAAGCAAGCAAATAGGAAAAAAAAATGATAATAATGTAAAGATAGAAGCAAGTAGTGTCAATGAATTTATCCCTTCAGTGCCATGATGCATTTTAATATTCATTCTGGTTGCTATTTGGTGATTGTACACAACCTCGGAAACTTACATGGATATTGAAATAGTAAATAACTCCATAGACCCTCAATAACGTCAATAAAATGGTCTAATTGTATCTAAAACTCACATATCAATACTCATTTTGTGGGGATTAAAATAGTGAAGACTGGCCATTAATCTTTTGACCTCCATAGACCCTTAATAATGTCAATAAAATGGTCTAATCACACCCAAAACTTGCATTTTTTTATATTCATTCTAATTGCTATTTGGTGATTTTATACAGCTTCAGAAACTTATGTTGGAATTAAAATAGTGAGGACTCTAGCCATTAATCTTCTGACCTCCATGAAAAAAAAAAAAATAAATAAATAAAAATAAATAAAATGGTCTAATGGTACATAAAACACAAAGTAAAAATGCAACTCAATACTGAAGGGATTAGAAATATGTGACACTCAACAAGTAATAGAATGACTACAATGTTACCAATAGTGTTTACAGTAAGTTATAATCCAACTCACCTCACAACACCTGGGTAAGGCAACACAAAATTATAGCTTATATTAGTACTGTTTGTTGTGGTGTTGTGTTGTGGTGTTGTGTGTGGTGGTGTCATATGCTTCCTAGATAAAGCACATACACACACATTCTGATTCTCTCTCTCTCTCTCTCTCTCTGTGTGTGTTTGTCTCATATATAAAGACACATTCCTTCTTTCTTAAACACTCTCTCTCTCTCTCTCTCTCTCTCTCTCTCTCTCTCTCTCTCTCATACACATCAAATACGCAAACTCAAACACACACGCCACAAAAAAACAAATTTTTTTTTACAATAAACATCACAAACTTTGCTGAAAGAGAAAATTTATACAATGAAATAACAAGAAACATGAGCATAATTTGAAGTTAACGACACACACACACACACACACACACACACACAAATACATCATAAATACATCAAATCTTTGCTCACTCTGAACAATAATGCAATATGGAAAATTTCTTGTATTTTTATTACTGGAAAAAACACAAAGACCTTTATATATCAGTTAATAGTTCAACAAGGCTTGTGTAACTCAAGTACATAGGAAAGATTAGCTAGTGGTGGGTGGCGAGTGTGTGTCTGTGTGTGTAAGTGTGTGTGTGAGGAAGGTGACACACTGGAACAGGCTGACTAGAGGTGAAGTGTGTGTCAGTGTATTGTTAATGTGACACACCAACGACACACTAACAATGGATGATGGGACGTGTGATTCTTTGGTGTCAGTCTGTCCGTCCGTCCGTCTGTCTATCTTTCACGTCATGTCAACTTTGCAATATGAGTTTTTTTTTTTTATTCTTTTATTCATCTCAGCATTTATATTTATTTGTCGTGGCGTCAGACATGGTACATACATACATACACACAGACTATTGTTCCTCTTTAATGCAAACTAATCCATACTTTGAAATACTTGCTATCTTCATTACACTTCCTACAAAGAATGTTAATATGTCCTTTAATAATTAGCTATTCCTCATTACTCCTAAATTATCATTATCAGGATGTGTTGGACTGACTGACTGACTGACTGACTGACTGACTGACTGACTGATGAGGTGAGAATGACTGACAATGACTGATGAATGAGGAGAGACAAGAAGATAAGTTAAAATATGAGATAAATAGAAAAGGAAGAGGAATTTAGTACAAGAAAATAGGAAATGAAGAAAATTATACAAAATTGAAGCAAAATAGAGAAGAAGAATGCGCAGAGACAAAAGAGGAGAAGAGAAAGAAGAGGAGATAAAAGATGGAAGAGAAGAAAAAGATGAAGAGAGAAAGTGAAGTGATATAAGACAAAAATGAGAAGAAGAAGAGAGAGAGAGAGAGAGAGAGAGAGAGAGAGAGAGAGAGAGAGAGAGAGAGAGAGAGAGAGAGAGAGAGAGAGAGAGAGAGAGAGAGAGAGAGAGAGATATGAATGAGGAAAATGCATAATATCACACAACCATTCACAAACACACTATTAATTATTGAATGAAGAAAAAAAAAAAAAAAAAATGATTAGAAAATGATAATAATGAAATGAGAGAGAGATAAGAGAGAGAGAGAGAGAGAGAGAGAGAGAGAGAGAGAGAGAGAGAGAGAGAGAGAGAAAGAAAAATTAAATGTAAAAATAATAATAATAACAATAAAAAAAAATGCCAAAGATGACACACACACACACACAAAAAAAAAAAAAATAATAAAGATAAGTAAATAAATAAGTACATGCACACACACACACACACACACACACACACACACACACACACACACACACACACACACACACACACACACACACACCACAGCTAGAAAGTTGGTGGTTGTGGGGGCAGGGGCTCTTGGTGGGGGGCTCCTAAGATAGACAAGGGGAAGGGAGGGGGCAGAGAAGAGAGAGAGAGGGACAGGTATGGGGGGGCGTAGGGGGAAGAGTAAGCTAAACCTCTCTCTTTTAGATATACAGCAACATAATCTAGGAGGAGGAGGAGGAGGAGGAGGAGGAGGAGGAGGAGGAGGAGGAGGAGGAGGAGGAGGAGGAGGAGGAGGAGGAGGAGGAGGAGGAGGAGGAGGAGGAGGAGGAGGAGGAGGAGGAGGAGGAGGAGGAGGAGGAGGAGGAGGAGGAGGAGGAGGAGGAGGAGGAGGGTAAGGGAGTAATCTTAACAAAACTATTCTAATTCACACACAGATTTTCACTTCCAAACTGTCTTGTGAAGTAGTAGTAGTAGTTATTATTATTATTATCGGCATTAATATTATTATTATTATTAATATTATTATTATTAACTAAGCACTCGCCACCAGAGAGAGGGAGAGAGAGGGAGAGGGAGAGGGAGAGGGAGAAAGAGGGAGAGGAAGGCTGGGGAGATGCTGGTTAACTCTTCATATTTTTACGTAAAGTTAGTGTGTTTGTCTAGCTTTCTATAAATGTGTGTGTGTGGTGTGGTGTGGTGTGGTGTGGTGTGGTGTGGTGTGGTGTGTGTGTGTGTGTGTGTGTGTGTCCAGCATCTATCTCATATCTCACCACTAATTCCTGTAACAAAACACTACATTGGTGATCTCTTGACTGTATCTCTTCTTATCTTAACCTGTGTGTGTTGTACCTCCCATCTCACAGACACACACACACACACACACACACACACACACACACACACACACACACACACAATAACACTGGTGGCCCCTTTTAAATGCATCTTTTCTCACCTACCTCTGAATCTAGTAAACTAATGAAACACACACTAATAAAACTTGTTCTCCTCTTCCTCTTCCTCCTCCTCCTCCTCTTACCCTACTCTACCTTCACTCTTTCCTTTTCTTCCTCTCTCCTCTTAACATTGTCTCTCCTTCCTTTCCTCTTTCCTCCTCTTCTTCATTGACTAATATACTTTCACTGTTCCTTGTCTTCCTCTCTTTTATTAACTGTATTTCTCTCCTTCCTCTTTGTTCTCCCCAGCCAGCCTTGTCTCTCCCTGCCTTAGAAAATGAAAGAGGGAGAGAGGGAGAGGGGGAGAGGATAGGGGGGAGGGGGCGGGCACTAGGCAAGGGTGGGTCCTCCCCGTCTACATTATTTACATTTACTTGTGTAGATTGTCTATAGAAGAGTTTGAGCCAAGCGAAGGAAAGGATTAAAAGAAAAATGACAATAAAACATAGTAAACATGAATAAAAGTGAATGAATGAAAGGAACGGATGCACAAACGAACGGATGAACGGAAAAGTTTGCTGTTTGTTGCTTATTTGTCATTGTGGTGGTGGTGGTGGTGATGGTGGTGGTGAAGAAAGGAAATAATAGTATGATCTGCTTCCCTTTGCTACAATATGAGTCATTAAGTAGTTACACACAGGGAAATAAATAATAATAATAAAAAATAAAGATAAATAAATGTGTCTTGGTCATATAATAAGAGACAATAGTGAAATACACAACATTAGTAATAATAATAATAATAAATATATGAAAGTGAGTCTTGGTGCTAAAGTGGCAATAGTGAAATACAAACAATAATAATAATAATAACAATAAATAAATCAATAAATCAATAAAGATGTCATACAGTAAGTGACAACAGTGAAATAGACAAAATAATAACAATAAAAAAAATAAACTAATAAAAGTTAGTCTTGGTCCTACAGTGAAATACAGACAAAAATAATAATAATTACAAAATAAATAAATAAATAGCTGAGTGTTAGTCATACAATAAGTGACAACAATGAAATAGACAAAATAATAATAATAATAAAATAAATAGAGGTTGGTTGTACATTTAGTGGTAATAGTGAAATAGAGACCAAATTATTGACAAGAGGGAAAAATAAATGATTGATGTCTGTTGTTACTACAT
This sequence comes from Portunus trituberculatus, assembly GCF_017591435.1. Taxonomy (NCBI): domain Eukaryota; kingdom Metazoa; phylum Arthropoda; class Malacostraca; order Decapoda; family Portunidae; genus Portunus; species Portunus trituberculatus. The sequence goes on along the minus strand of NC_059258.1, from coordinate 276,981 downwards.
TTTTTCATTAAGTAGTAATGCACAGCAGGAAAAGTGTTCACCTCTTATAAGTAATAACAAGTAATAGTAATAATTGTTACACATAGGTTTTGCACTCACGAAAAACGTCCGCCTGTCTTCAAGTAATCCGTAAGTAACAATAATAATTACATACTTATTTGCACAGGAAGATAATTACTTGTAAGTGTGTAAGTAAATAATCACGTTAATTACATTGTTATTTGCTCTGAGATAATAATTTACCTGTCTTCTAATTGTCTGTGAGTAAATAAAGGTGAAAAATATATCATTATTTAGCTGAAAGAACAATGTATCTGTCTTCTAATTGTCTGTGAGTAAAAAAAGAAAGGTAAAAAAAACCATCATTATTTAACTGAAAGAAAGATTTACCTGTTGTCTAATTGTCTGTAATAATAATAATAATAATAATAATAATGGTAGTGTAGATGTGGTAATAATAAAACCAGTTATTCACACAGGGGGACAAAAAAATCAATGTCTTTCTAGTTATAATAATAATAATAATAATAATAATAATAATAATAATAATAATGACATAGTTATTGACACAGGGAAGGAAGAAAACAATAGTAGTGTTAAAATAGTAATAATAAAACCAGTTATTCACACAAGAGAAACACTTTGTCTTCATAACAGTCTTTTGCTTCAGTGATGTTAATGCTTAGTCTCACAGGAGAGGAGGAAATGTCTGTGCTCATATCACTGTGTTGAAGCAGTAATCATCAAAATTGGCATTGTTATTCACAGAAGGGGGAAAAAAAAAAATACTTGTCTTCATAATAAATTGTTCAAGTAATGAGTTATTCACTATGGAAAAAAAAAGAAAAGAAAAAGAGAGATAAGAATGTTTTGTGGTCATATTACAGTGTTGCCATAGTGATAATAAAAACGACGTTATTGACACAAGAAAAAAAAAATAACCTGTCTTTATAGTAAACAGTTTGAGTAATATGTTATTCTCAAAGGAATGAACAAATATTAATCTCACAGGAACAAAGAAAAAGTGTTTGTGCTCATATTGTAGAGTCAAAGTAACAATAACAAAAGTGACATGGTTATTCATACAGGAAATAAATAACTTGTCTTTGTAAATTGTTCAAGTAATACATTATTCACAAAGGGTTGAACAAAATCTCACAGGAACAAAAAATAAAGGTGTTTGAGCTCATATTTTAGAGTCGACATAGCAATAACAAAAGTGACACAGTTGTTCATACAGGAGATAAATAACTTGTCTTTCTAAATTGTTCAAATAATACATTATTCACAAAATAATGAACAAAAAGAAGAAAAATGTTTGTGCTCATATTGTAGTTGAAGTAGCAATAACAAAAGTGACATTGTTATTGATGAACAAAACTTGTCTTTCTAATAAACAGTTCAGATAATGAGTTATTCACAAAGGGATGAACAAATATTAATCTCACAGGAATAAAAACAAACGAAAAAGAAGAAAAATGTTTGTGCTCATCTTGTAGTGTTGAAGTAGCAATAATAAAAGATACATTTATTCACAGAAGGAAAAACTAACTTGTCTTCATAATAATCTGCTAAGTAATGATGAGTTTTGTGCACATATTGTAGTGGTGAAGTAGTAATGATAAAAGAGACATATTTATTCACAGAAGAAAAAAAAATAACTTCAATTAATGCTAAGTTATTCACAGGAGTTATTTAAGTAACAATAATAATAATAGACACAGATACTGACACAGGAAACAAGTGAACAAGTGGTGATGGTGGTGGAGCATTGAAGGAACAAGGAGAACAGTTACTGACTCAAGGAAACAAGAGAGAGTTTGTCCAGCCACTACAGTCTTCAAGTAATCATAATGGACACAGAACAATGGTAACACTACTTAACACATTCACCAAGTCAGCGCCCAGATTTAACGCCAGATGGCCAACGACTAAAGTGAAAAGACGCGAGAAATGCAAGCTCAGATAAATACTTCACTCACTCACACTCTCACACACACACACACACACACACACACACACACACACACACGCTCTAGTGAATTCTGCCAAACAAAATGCTGGTATATAAAAAACTTTGTCGATCTCGGACTATTTATATCTCACTACGGAATTGAGTAACACACAAACGTACGCACAAACCAGCGTAATAAAACCTCTGCTTGTTTTTTTTTTTTTCTCTCCTTTTTTTATTTTTTATTTTTATTATTTTTTCTGTGCTTTTGTGTACATTTGCCCTGAGAAGTGGTGGTGGTGGTGTCATTTGGTGATTTAAAACATGAACTGTTGAAAAAAGAAAAAAAAATGTGTCTTGTGGTGGTGATGGTGGTGGTGACGGTGGTGATGGTGATGGTGGTAACGTTACACTTTCCATCTCTTTAAACACAAAACGTCCTTCATTCCACCACCAATTTTCTCTTAACACCATTTAATACACCACTAAACTCTCCCTTAGACACACAGACACACATACGAACACCACTTCTGAGGGCCGACATACTGAGCACTGTATGATTTAACCTTTGGTCCAAGATAAGACAGTCTCACACACACTAACACAATGAACAGTGATGAGAGAGAGGCTGGCGTTCCATTCACTGTTTCCCTCACTATGACTGGGTTGCGAGGGCTGACCACTGACTAGTTTAGGCTTTCTAGGGTGATTTTCTTCATTTCCTTTGCTATTATTTCCTTACATTTTGTTGCGAGTGTCAGTGTCCTTGAAATTTTAGTGTCTCGTGCTAGAATCGTTCAAAGTATGACTGGAATATTAATAAATCACAGTAACTTTCACTATAATCTTGAAAAACACCAATAATTTCCACTAGGACCTTGACAAAAAAAATAAATAAATAAATAACTTCCAATAGAACCATGAAAAACCCCAATAACTTTCACTACAATCTTGAAAAACACCAATAATATCCACTAGGTCCTTGAAAAAACCCAATAACTTCCACTAGATCCTTGAAAAACCCCAATAACTTCCACTAGATCCACTAGACCACAAACCTCAATAAAACCCTGAAAAAAAAAAAAACTTCAATAACCTCCACCAGAACCTTTCAAACTATCAATGCTATCTTGAAAACTCCTCACACACTCACCAAAACCCTGCAAAACACCAACTAGAACCTTCAAACACCCACTAGAACCTTCACACCCACTAGAACCCTTGAAACACCTACCAGAACCCAAAATACATCCACCAGAACCCGCAAAACAGCCTCACACACTTACAACTCGTTAAAATACCCTTGAGAACCTTAACCCTCCACTAGAACCCCTCCAGAACCTTCCAGTCACAATGAGGCAACACAAAACGGGAAGTCAGCAAGTTTATGAGACAAGCAGTGATCATTTTATCAACACCTGATCCAGTGGCACTCTCTTTCCTCAGTGCCTCCATAGTGCCACGACAACCTGAAGACACTCTAGATTAGTCAAACAACCATATCACAGAGGGGGGCTGATGGGGTGAGGGGAGAAGGGGTTGGAGAGGGCTGAAAGGGGCTTGAGAAGGGCTGGGGAGGGACTGGGAGGGACTAGAAGGGCGATATATTGAATAAATATTTGAATGTTTAAGAAAGGTGAGAAATAAAATGTTACTGGATTGTTATTAATTTTTTTCCTTGTTTATTTATTTATTTAGTTTTGTGGGTGTTTTTTTTCAATAATTTCCCTGTTTTTTTTTTGTTTCGTTTTGTTTGATTTTCCATGTGTTTTATTTTTTTGTGTATGTGTTATTTTTTTTTTTTTTTGAGCATTTCCATTATATTAATGTTTTGTTTTAGTGTGTGTGTGTGTGTGTGTGTGTGTGTGTGTGTGTGTGTGTGTGTGTGTGTGTGTGTGTGTGTGTGTGTTCATCTTTTTGTCTCTTCCTCCTGTTTTAGTAATGACCATTCAATATTTACACCTGTTAATTAGAATCCACACCTTTCATTTCCTTCTGCTGTCTATCTTTCAATCTTTCTTTCTCTCTTATTCCCTTTCCATCTTTCTCTAGTATTTCCTTCCTTTCTTTCAATCTCTCTCTATTTTTCCCTTTTCTATCTTTCTTCTATTTTCTTTCTATCTTTCCTTATTATTTTCTATCTTTCAATCTCTCTCTCTCTTTTATTTACTATCTATCTTTCTCTTCTATCTCCTTTCTATATCTCTATATTTCTCCTCTATCTCCTTTCTTCCAATCTCTCTCTTCTATTTCCTATCTTTCTATCTCCCTCCTATTTTTATCTTTCAATTTTATCTCCTTTCTCTCTCTCTATCTCCTTTCTATTTCTCTATCTCTCTATCTTTCTCTACTATGTCCATTCTATTTTTCTATCTTTCTCTACTCTCCTTTCTATCTCTCTATATCTCTCTTTCTCTAATATCTCCATTCTATCTCTATCTCTAACTCACATTTAAAACAGCACTGTCATTTATAACTCTCTCAGTCAGGTCAGTGTGCAGACTTGGTAACATTGCCAGCTCAGAGCTACACTGCTATCCATTCTCTGTCTCTGCCTCAGTCACAGCTTAGCATCTTTTTACCCCTAAACAGACAGATTACCCACAATTACTGGCCATTACTCACTGAAGGAAGGAACAATGGACACACACACACTGCAGGGAATGAAAAAAAATACACCAAAGAGAGAAATCTGGGAAAATAAATAAGAAAACAGTGGATTGAAATGTTGGTTTGGGTGACTTGTGGGTAAAAGGAGGAGGAGGAGGAGGAGGAGGAGGAGGAAGAGGAGGAGGAGGATTAGGAAATGTGATTCTTTGCATATTCCTAACTCTGGTCCAATTGTGACTTCTAGAGCAGTGAAAATGGGAAGAAAAAAACAAAGATTGTGATGAAGAGAGAGAAATGACGAAAGAGGAATAAGAAAAAAGATAGAATAAAAATAAATGAAAACAAAAATGAATGAAAGATGACAAAAGGAAGGAAGAAAAGAAGGAATCAAGGAAAAATAAGTTGAGAGAGAGAGAGAGAGAGAGAGAGAGAGAGAGAGAGAGAGAGAGAGAGAGAGAGAGAGAGAGAGAGAGAGAGAGAGAGAGAGAGAGAGAGAGAGAGGACACTTAAATAATTAGGAATGACTCAGCAGGAATGGTTAGGTCTTCAGAATATCCGTGGAATATGAAAATGTACTTAATGAGAGGCTGGAATTAAGTATCAGTAGTAGTAGTAGTAGTAGTTGTAGTATTCACAAATATTAATATGTTAAATCCTAAATATTTCAATCTTCATGAGTTTTGAGCGATGTGAGAGAGAGAGAGAGAGAGAGAGAGAGAGAGAGAGAGAGAGAGAGAGAGAGAGAGAGAGAGGTAGGGTTGGGACTCACAAAATATCCTAACTTTGTCGTTGTATATTTTAAGGATTACTTCAAATGATAACAGGAAATATTAAAAATGTTTGCGGTAAATTACTCTTTTTGTCCATGGGTTGCCGGCCAGCTCTGTATAATTTTGGGTTAGGTTAGGTTAAGTTAGATTAAGGAATACAAAAATAAATAAATAAATAAAAAAAATCTCTACTAATCTTCTGTTCCCCTTGTTCAGCTTCCACTCTTCCATGAAATACATAAATAAATAAATAAATAAATAAATAAATAAATAATAATAATAATAATAATAAATGAAAAGCAGGTTAGGTTAGGGAAATTATCTTCACCAAACCTAATCACATCAAATACAGCTTTAGAGAAGAAATATTACAGTAAACTACCAAAAAAAAAAGTTTGCTTACGTTATCTGGGGCAATCTAATTCTGAACTGAAATAAAACGATCAGAATTTAATCTAATCTAATCCCCTCCCCTCAAAGACAACCCGCTGGTCCGGCATCCCATTAATCGGCAACTCAGTGTTTCGTCACCTCTGTCAACCCACTGCTACTACGAAACACAACGAAACTAAACAGAGAGAAAAAAAAAAAAAAAAAAAAAAAAAATGCCCAGAAATGAAAGATGGGAGAGCTTTTCCAAAATTTGTGCATTTCCAAAAACTTGTGAAATGAAAAACGCAAAACGAGAAGGAAAATAAAAAATTGCAAACAGTCTTTCATTCAAGAGTGACTTCCAACAAAATTAACGCTCCATTTACTACTATTATTTTTTTTGTATATTTTTGTAAAGGTATACTATTAATAGTTATGTTTTCTTCACTACTTTGCATCCCGGTCTAGTCTCCAAAAACCTACTTTAACTCTACACGGAAAAACGCAAAACGGATAAAAAAAAAAAAAAAAAGAGGAAAACAAATGGATAGAGTGTGGTAGCAAGACGAGGAGAGTGAAGCGCGTCAAAGCCAGACAAAACACAAAACTTGACATGAGGTTTAAAATTTACTGTGGTGATGGTGGTGGTGGTGTTAGTGGTGGCGGCGGCGGCGGCGGCGGCACAGACTTCCCGTTATGCACTAGAGACGTTTCCGCAGCGTAACGATTTGCATAAACGCGGTGACGAACGGCTGTAAAAATTGGCAGAACAAGAACAAGAACAAGATGAGGAGGGAAAAGTTCATTGGAAAAGCACAGAATGATTCCAAACCTTTCCAAGCGTCACACATCAGACAGACAGACAGACCAGGGAATAAGGGACGCAGGAATCAGGAATCGGGAATCGGGGACCGGGAATCAGAACAAATAAATTAACACTGAAACGTAACAATTGGTCATTTCAAAAACACAAAAAAATGAAAAAAAAAGTAATGATAAAAAGTAGTACCACCGTTCAAAGTACCACATGAATCAAATCACCACTGTGGCGGGAGATGCTGTGGTGGTGACGCTGTAGTGGTGACAATGGCGTAAGATTCAGTAAGGGGGAAAAACAGAGGCATTGAACCCCACAAGTTTAAAGTAATAAGGGGCATTCTAAGGGGAACATTAGGCCCCAGGGGTGAGCATCTTTGACAGTTCCT
>NC_059258.1:252570-255070 GCF_017591435.1 Portunus trituberculatus | reverse complement strand
TCACTAACCTAACCTATCCTAACTATACTGAACCTAAGCTGCCCCAAAGCCCCTTCCAACACGCTCCGAACATGTTTCCACGCTGTCAAAACACAATATCCACTGATCCAGGATTCAGGTTAAGTTTCCAGGCCGTTTCCAGGAATTCTAAAGGCTGAGATGTGCTGGAATTCTATGTATAAGCGATCTGAATCCTTTATGAAGTGTTCCGATCCCCAAACACACAGATTCCAATCCTCTATAGATGTGTTTTCCTCCTTTATCAATGAAGTGAGGTCCTGGTGAAGGAAGGATGGGTAGAAAAGAGGGTAGATAGATAAATATAGATAGATATATACATACATACATAAATGAATAGGTGGATTGATAAATAAATAAATAAATAAATAAATAAATAAATAAATAAATACATAGAAATAAGGGAAGATGGATAGATATATATAGATAGACAAACTGATAGATGGATATATAACCGGATGAGGAGGAGGAGGAGGAGGAGGAGGAGGAGAATCTAGTTGAACACAATCATACATATGCATATCTCTCTCTCTCTCTCTCTCTCTCTCTCTTTTCAGACAGTATGATAATAAGTTTGAAATTAAAAGCTTCCTTAATAAGAGCGAGAGCGAGAGAGAGAGAGAGAGAGAGAGAGAGAGAGAGAGAGAGAGAGAGAGAGAGAGAGAGATATTAAAGAGAGAGTTAGAGTCAGGCACAGAGGAAGGTGGTTGCTATAAATAGAGCCAATTAAAGTTAGATATGGAACGCACCCCAGTTAGAGAGAGAGAGAGAGAGAGAGAGAGAGAGAGAGAGAGAGAGAGAGAGAGAGAGAGAGAGAGAGAGAGAGAGAGAGAGAGAGAGAGAGCATAACAGTACAAACGGAAACAAAGAAGGAAAAGAAGGAGCGGACGGAAAAGGAGGAGGAGGAAGAGGAGGAGGAGAATAACAGGATAAAGAGAATGAGAAAAACAACAAAAAAACAACTACGGAAACAACAAAAGAAACACACACACACACACACACACACACACACACACACACACACACACACACACACACACACACACCAAGAAAATAATAAAACAAATACATAAATAAAAATAAATAAATAAATAAACACAACAAAATCAGAGCTCTTTAAATAACCCACAATAAATGACTTGACTTCCTCCAAATGACTCACCCTGAATCCTTTGTACCATTCCTTGATCATCTGTTCATCGTAGCGTGTATGTTGCTTCAGGAATTCTAGATCTTCCTTGGATAGCTTCTCTTTGCTGCCAAAACACCCCATGCTGGAAAGATGGAGAAAAATCAGGTTAGGTTAGGATTGAAAACAAATAAAATAAATAAATGTATGTTGTGAATGAGAGAGGGAAAGAGAGGAGAGGTAACGAGAGCGAGAGCGAGAGAGAGAGAGAGAGAGAGAGAGAGAGAGAGAGAGTTTGGTTAGGTTGAAATAAAGTGAGTCAGTTTAAATTAGCTTAAAAAATAGGAAAGATTAAGATTATTAGATTATATTAGATAAAGTTAGATTAAGAGAGAGAGAGAGAGAGAGAGAGAGAGAGAGAGAGAGAGAGAGAGAGAGAGAGAGAGAGAGAGAGAGAGAGGTTAAGTTAGTTTAGATTACCAAGAATGAAAAGAAATTAAAGAAAGTTGCAGGGTGATATTAGATAAAAAGTCACGTAAAGAAAGATTAAAAATAGATTTCACTGAATTAGGTCAAGATAACAAAAAAATATATATATAGAAAAAAAATATTAACCCTAACATTCCCATAGAGCATTCTCATATTCATTCTGGTTATTATTTGGTGATTTTATTCAGCTTCAGAAATTCATGTGGTGATTAAAATAGTGAAGACTGTGGCCATTAATCTCCTGCCCTCCATAGACCCTTCCTAACGTCAGTAAAGTCGCCTGAACACACAACGCTCGCATTTCCATATTCATTCTGTTTACTATTTCGTGATTTTATACAAATTCAAAAACTTATGTGGTGGATCAAAATAGTGAAGACTGTGGCCATTAATCTCCTGATCTCCAGAGACCCTTCCTAATGTCTGTAAAACGGTCTAATCATACACAAACTCGCATTTCCATATTCTGGTTACTATTTGACAATTTAATATAGCTTCAGAAACTCATGTGGGGATTAAAATAGTGAAGACTGTGGCCATTTAATCTCCTGACCTGCACACATCCTTCCTAACATCAATAAGGTGGTCTGATCATACACAACACATCATGATAGAAATACGCCGCAGTTCTGACTTCCTTATTTTTTTTTTATCTATAGTATGCGGGTTTTTCACAGGAATTTATGGACTAAAAGGGATAAATTTTTGCGGTACCTCTTATCTCAAAGCCCACCCGCTAGGAAATCCTTGCCTCGAGAGAGGGAGCCCAACCTACACTCTGACAGTGGACAAGATTGGAACCCGTGCGCTTGGAGACCCTCGGAGCCCAATGCACGCAGGGTTCCACTTTACCACGGTGGCACC